>NC_083344.1:110551414-110788179 GCF_019175385.1 Lycium barbarum | reverse complement strand
ATATAAATTTCAGGGGTGGGGGTCGTGGAGGGGGTGGGGGTGGGGGTAAGAATCTTTTTTTTTTCATTTTTTTTATAAAAGTAAAATATATGAAATTGTTTTTTTGGGAGGGGGGGGGGGGGTGGGGTGGGGGACCAGAATTTCTTTTCCATTATTTATAAATTTTTTATAGAAGTAATATATATATATATATATATATGAAAATTGAAATTTGGGGGGGGGGGGGGGTGTTGACACCCAATTTTGTCCCTCTTTTATTTAATTTACTCGGGGTTTCTAGATTAACTTGACGAGCTAAATATTTTATTTTTTATAATATTTTATTGCTACTACTAATATCACTACTTTTATTTTCAACATTATGAGCATTACTTTATCACAAATTTTAAACGGTTAGTCATCGTTTCATGTTCGGGTTTGGAATCGTCAAATTAATTACAAGACAACACTTTGTAAAAAAACTTTATCGTCTTTACATAGCATATATTGTATTAGTTGTTAAATTAGAAGCCCAAGAAATAATTAAACAGAGGAGGAAGGATCAACAATTTTCAGCCAAATTAATGGCTTAAAATACAAATACAATGTTATTCCCTACCCAAATAATCAGCCCACATTTTAAATACCCAACCCATATTTTCAGATTAATTTGAGCCCAATTAACTCCCCATTTCAGACCAGCCCAACACATTACCTATTATCCCTACCCGGTCCAGTCCATTTACCCGACCCGACCCAATATCCTTATTTCACCCTAACCCTACCTCCCTCTCCCTTCATCTCTTTCACCCGCCTCCCTCTCTTTCTCCTCTCCCTTCTCTCCTCTCACCATCGTCGCCCCCCACTCCTCTGCTTCCTCCCACGTTCCCTTGTCCCCTCATCTCCACGCCTCTGCACATCCACACTCTCTTGTCCCCCACGCCTCTCTGCTCCTCACCCTCCTTTCCTCACGTTCTCTCCACCATCGCCACCTCCACTTACCATCGTCTCCCTCACGTTCTCCCTCTGCACCCCACTCTCTCTTGTCCCCCCACGCCTCTGTCTCCTCTGTCGCCTTTGTTCCCCCACTCGCTACACCCCGCTCCCCTTCCTCTTCCATTTAAACCCTAATCACAATACTATAAATAATCCTAATTTGGGAAGAGATCGGGGGGATTTTTTTGGAATGGTTTATTTTTAGGAACAAAAGATCGAAAAACGAAAGATCTAGAACCAAAAATTCCCTACAAAACCCAAGTTTAATCATCAAATATAGCGGGATTCCAAAAAGAGCAGCCAACGATTACTCTATCTGTTGGTTAAAAAAACTTTGGTTTCTTTAATCGATTTCGAGTTCGTCGCGTTCGAGTGTAGATTCGAGACATTGACACCCAGTTCACTGTACCCAAACAGGTCAGAAATCCTCCTTCTCTCTTTGCTTTTAATTAGGATCTATATAGCTTTGTGTAGCTAAACTAGTTTAATTTAGTTCATTATCGTTGTCTATTTGATTTGGCGTGATGATTAGTAACTTAATTAAGTATGTTTACTAGTTTAGTTTGTACTAGTTATAAGAGTTATATTATGTTAGTTAAATCTGCCTTGATAGGGTCATATCTGTTAGCTTAATTGGTTGTTAAACATGTTGTTTATGATCAGATTGAATAATTCCCCATCGAGTTTAATAGTTAAATCTGTTTGGTATGCCCAGATTAGCTTAGTTCAGTAAGTCTTGTATGATCATTTTATTCAGTTAAGCATGATTAGGTATTAATTAGCCCAGTTTGTTTAGAATACTTATGTGTTGGTTTGCTTAGCATGTTTACTTGGTGGATTAGATTAGTTATGTTCCAGTCAAACATGCTTATATATTGGTTTTTTTATTTGCTGAGTCTCTGGACTATGTCCAAATATCCGATGTTTGGTTAGATTCCCTTGCTTGTTTGGATTTGATCAGTAACAACATGGTAAATTTGTTCGGCATGGTGTTGTGTCACCTCGTATGTTTGTCAAGCATGTATATCTTGTCGGAACTAAGTCTGATGCTCACTCTTAAATGATTTCAAACCAGTTAGCTACTTTGAAAGATAGTCATCTTATTTCGTAATCCCTGGCAGCCCATTAGTGTTGCGCAGACTTATTAATTGGTTGAGATATTAAAGCATCTAAGTATTCTTTAAGTTTTAATTTAGGTCTGTTCTGTACCTCAACCCTCTCTCTCATTTCTAACTAAATCATTCAAAGAACTCTTACTTTTGCTCCCACCATGATTGAGTATATACTCCCTGAACAAGAGGATTTGATTACTTTAATTTCCTTTGGGATTTGACTGTACCTATGTGTGGAACTTGAGAAAATTTGACCATTTACACATCATGCGTATATCATTGCCTCTGGTTGTTGTTCCTTTCCCTTTCCCCTGCCTATCTTTTCTAAAATCTGTTTTAGCGCGGAATGGGAGTATTCCATCTGATCTTGGCATGAAGTAGTAACCAGTGACTTGTGTGAGGTTAAAATATCAATACATTGCCTTAGTTGAATAGAGTTGCAAACCATTGAATGCCCTAGTAATGTTTCATACTGTTAACTGGTAATGATGTCGACGTGAGAGTTTACTTGATGTGTTTTGTTCTGAGTTCAGCTGAAGAAGCCATCTGTCAAAACTAATGTAATAAGGGGACAAATTTCTTAAGGAAATTCGACAGTGTTATTGCGAAAACCAAGAATTGAGACTGCCTATAGAAACTTTGAAAGGATTTTTCTATCTGCTTCTTCTCTTATTTATTTATAACATATGATGTGTCGAGAAACTCGAACATGATCCAGTTTAACTGACTTCTTCTCTTCTAAATTCCAAGTATTAACTCTGCTGCTACTGTTTGCGTATGGGTGTATATGAAAAATGATGTTTGCTTTCAAAATATTTGGTTGCCTTTTGTATGTCCATGTCATTGAGACTTGATGATAAGCTGTACATGGATTGCAAAAGTCTCTCTGAACTTAAAGCTGTGCCCAGTTGGGATTAGGTGACATATGATCTTCAAACTAATCAGTCCCTGTTCCATTCAATACGTTTTTTTTGTTGTTTATGCTTTCCTATTTTCGCTCTACTTCTGGTTTAAAACTCAACTCATTACCTCTACCCATCCTCCATTTACTTGTTGATTCTTTTGGCATATTGTTTGCATTCACGTGAAACTGTCAACTCGACTATCAAACTGATAGGGGCAGTAAGAATTATTTTCAGTTCGTAACCTATCATGTGTAAGATAACAAGGAGTTAATCTTATGATCAGTTTGAATCCTAGTTTACCAGAGATTTCAGAGTTTCAATGTTGAAAAGAATGATGTTATAAATAGTAGGCGTAGTAAGAATTGTTATCCAGTTTTTCATCTACTTTAGCTGCAATTCCAGTTTGTGGATAGTTCAAAGCTTATGGCTTATGAAAGATTTGGCTTTGATTTCTATCTTGTTATATGGACGTATATTAAAACCCTTTTTTAGTTAGCAAATGACTAACCAATGTCTTTGTTATTTTTTTATTAGCACGATCTGTAAAATTATTTGCCTTTTTTTCCTTTAGCACAAGTCCTTCAATTTTCTTTTCATCCTCTATGATTATTTAATCGAGTTTTCTTTCTAATCCTTTTCGTTTCTCTTCTTTTCTTTTGCATGACACACCGGAGCCGAAGAGTCTCATTTTGAGACTCAACGACACCGCTACCGCATGGAATCCGCAGCCATATACTAAATTCGTTGGACCGAAACCCAAGTAGCAACAGTAACGCAGCAGCAGTCCTTAAAATGGGATGAGCCCATTCTCATCATATCTACTCCTCTATTTTTATTTTGTATGTATTTAACATGTATTGTATGACTAACATTCGTGCTTGTTAATTAAACTCTAGTAACATTAAGGGTTTTAGTTTAGTTGTGGGTAGTTAATTTCATAAAATTACATTCACTTCTAGTTATGTTTTAAACTACTTATATAGTATCGATAACATTTATTTGGAATAATTTTTAAATAGCCTGACCATATATATTTGAGTTAAAAGAATCAATATTTATTCCTTTATCTTAGAACACTTGAAATACACATTTGTTAAAACATTAATGTAGATCTTGCAATAACTTTACAAATACATTTTAATTTGCTAGTTAGCGTAACCCATATTCGGAATACATATGAAACATCACTCATCCCATTTCTTTTGGTTTATTTATAATTAAACTCTTATTAAATCACTACATTTTCTACAAGTATTATTTTAAACATTATTATTACACTTTCGTTTAAAAATCAACAACATTTATAAGTCGTGTTTACAAAGTAACATTAGGAATATTCTTTTATACAACTTATTATTTTTACATGTCTTATTTCTAATAACATTATTACCTTTTACTTTAAAAAAACTTTAGCTATATTTATAGGTTATTTTCCAAACATTTATAATACTATATTTACCCTTAGCTTAATTAATCATAAGTCCGGTCGGTTAACCATTGTTAATGGGTCTTAAAGGATGCCTAATACCTTCCCTTTAGACTAATTGAACCCCTACCTAGAATCTTAAGTTTCGCAGATATTAAACAGAGCTAATTTTAGAAAATAACTTTAAGTAACTTTAGGTGTCCTAATTCACCATAAATAATTAGGTGGCAACTCCTTAAAAAACAACAAAAACAGGAATCTCCAATATGTCGTACTTCTAACTTTAACCCGGTTAAAATGGGGTATGACAGGGGGGATCGTGGAGGGGGTGAGGCGGGTAAGAATAATTTTTTTCCATTTTTTATAAAACTTTTATAAAAGTAAAATATTTGAAATTGATTTTTTTTTTGGGGAGGGGGGGGGGGGGGGGGGCGGAGAGGGGGGGGGTGGGGGTAAGAAATTTTTTTCCTTTTTATAAATTTTTTATAAAAGTAAAATATTTGAAATTGAAATTGTGGGGGTAAGAATTTTTTTTTCCATTTTTTATAAAATTTTATAAAGGTAAAATATATGAAATTGATTTTTTTTTTTGGGGGGGGGGGGGGGGGTGGGCGTGGGGGTAGGGATCGGAGTGGGAGGTAAGAAAAAAAATTCTCCTTTTTTATAAGCTTTTTATAAAAGAAAAATAAAGTATATGAAATAAAAAAAAATGTGTAGGGGTGGGGGGCATGGCGGGGTGCGTGGTGGGGTAAGGGTTGGGGTGGGAGGTAAGAAAGAAATTTCTCATTTTCCAAATGAGTTGTTATTGGTTGTAGTGTGTTCTTATATGGATATTCATATTTTACCCATATTTGCCCATATTTTTATGGGTTGAAAAGAGACTTAAAGCTCATATTTACCCACCTAAAATATGAGTGACCCAACTCACTAACATATGGGTAAAATGGGCTAATTTTCTAAATATGGGCTCAAATTACCACCTCTACCCATGAGGGACTCGTGAGATCCATATACTCGGCACGGACGATCTCCATGTTTCAGTACAGATGATCTCAACATACTTTTAGCACGGACGATCTCCACTGATAGTAGAAGCATACTACCTACTTGTTGTCAAGCTTCTCATAGAGAAGGACATAGAGCGTCATTCTCTTAGGACTTCACTTGAAGATTGTAAGGCCTCATTTATTTTCATTAAGATTAAGACGTTTGAATCTGAATGCACATATGAATGATTAAGATGTTGTCTCTAGATCTGAACATTGAGTAATTAAGGTTGTTATGTTTTTCAACATCTGAATATGTATAATGTAGTTATTTAAACATATAATTCAAATAAAAAATAACTAAATATTAAAAAATAATTATAAATTTAATACAATAATATTATTATTTGATAAAAATACGAACATTTATATTCGCTAGTGATAGTGGAGATGTTTCATACTACTGGTGGTGGTGGTGATGGTTGATGCTCATGGAAAGTAATGCTGGTGGTGATAGTTAGGATGGTAGAGTTGGTTGGTGTTGTGACTAACGCGATAGTGGTGGTTGGTAGTGGTTGTGATGGTGGAGTTGGTTAAAGTTAGTAATTTACAGTGTTGGTGGTGGCGGCAAAGAAATATGCGGTGGTTGACAACGGTGGTAGTAGTAGTTGGCGGCGGTGCTAGCTATAATGGTAGAGGTGGTTGGTAGTAAGGATTGACCGCAGTGATGATAGTGCTTGATATTAGTGGCAGTGCTTGATAATAGTGGCGGCAGGGGTGACAGTTGATATAAGTAGAATGAAGAAGGTGGTACGTATGGTAGTGACTGACAGTAGTGATTGTCAGTTATGGTGGTTGCCAATGGTGATTGTGATGACAGAGACAGTTAGTAGTGATGGCTGGTGATTGGCGGCGATGGTAGTTGTTGACAATGATTCTGGTTGTGATGGCGGAGATGGTTAGTGAAGTTGGAGTGGGTGGAGGGTGGGGTGGGAGTGGGTGGAGCTGGTGGCTATGGACAGAGTGGTAGTAGAAATTATTCATATAAAAATACCTCTTAATGATATTAAAGACCTATTCATCTCAGATCATATGAGTGTTTAGATCTTAATGTAAGCAAATGCACTTAATAACTTATGGTATACACTCAGACCTCAATTAAGTACAAACAAATGAGGCTTAACTATTTGTTGGAAGCAAATAGTACTGCAATCAATTATATCTAGAGGGAGGCAAATTAATGTGCTACTTTTTGCCAAATGAAGGCTACAAGCACGAAGAAAATTTAATAATCCGGGAGAATACGCTCAATGAATGAAATTTCTTTCTCCAAGATGATTTAAGCCTTGTGATTTATGAAAGAGCTTAAGCTTTTTATTTATGGGCAATTTTCAAAGATATACAACGAACATAAAATATTACATCACATAGCCATATTTTCAGTTTATACAATATTATACAAGCGGGAAAGCATTATACATAATCTATCAACCTTGAATAAAAGTGTATTATCTATATATAATTTAAAGCTAGGCATAGACAAAGTGATGTGACACCTCTTTAAGGTTTAAAATGCTATTTATCTTTTTTCAAAATTTTCCTCATTGTAAAATTAATTAAAAAGCAACAAAAAAAATTACTCTCTTAATTCTATAATTACACCTCTTAATTCTCTTAATTACACCTTTTGCAAAATCAATGACGATGCAGTGTGTGATCACCGGAAGTAATGGCTTTCAATGGGGGAAGGAAGAGGAACGTGTGCATTAAAAAAAGCGGGAACTAATTGATATACCGTCGTAATGTCAATATAACCGTCGTAAGCATACTTTTCATTAGTTGAATGGTTGCAACTTGCAACTGTTACGTTATACTGTTTACATTAGAGTAAAGGAAAACTAATAGTGTTTTATATATATATATATATATATATATATATTGTACAAGAATAATATATGTCAATTGCTACTCCCCTATTCATTCATATTCTTTAATGTAAAAATTTAATGGTCTTTATTTCCATTACTCCCACAACTTTTTATTATGATAATCAGAGGCGGATCTAGGATTTGAAGGTGGCTGGTGTCATAATTTTGTTCAATGTACATTTTTTTAGGAACATGTATTTGGGTCGGGTCCATCTCTTTTTAGTTTATTCGGGTCAACTTAATAAGCTTTTTTTATTTGCAAATATGAAATTTCATCTCAAAAATCAAGAAACGAACATAATTAGCATTTTAAATAAGGAATCACACCCATTAACACGCATTAACAACAGAAGTAAAATCAACATTTTCACCAAAGAACTTGCATTTATTATGTATATTAAAAAATGAATTTGCACAAGTAAAGTAACATCTTCAATAATGGAATTACACCAATCAAAATAAGAAAAATAATAGAAAAACTCTTCAATAGGTAAATACACCCCATAAGTAAATGTAGAATTAGATAAACTACAAGTTCTCAAAAATAAATCATAAATTTCATGTTTTTTTTAAGCAGTGCTTACGCAATTTCCATCACAATTTAAGTAGTAAAGTAATTTAAATTGAATTTAACAACTATAGAATAACATAAATTTTTATAATACATTCCCTCCGTCCATTTTTATTTGTTCATTATACTAAAAATATATGTCCACTTTTACTTGTAAGTTATATAGTTTGAAAAACCAAGACATAATTTACCATTTTATACCTATTTTACCCTTATTATTAAGCACTCCAATTCATTTCTCATTTTATTTATTGCTTATTAAGATTGTCCCAAGTCAAATATAGACAAATAAACATGGACTGAGGGAGTAATAAACAAAAGAAATTATTAAAAAAAAAAAAAAAATTTGATCTCAATCCAAAATTCCCATTGAGACCCAAGTTTTTCGATTTAAATACTCACTGCTTTGAGATGAAGAGAAACGCTTAATTTAAGGGATTTTGAAGTTTCTATTTGTATGTTCTCGCTAGAGATCACAAATAAAATAATAGAAAAGAGGAAAGACAATATAAATAATAAAAAGATAGATAGAAAATTGGGAGAGCCGAAAAGAGAATTACTGGTACAAAGGAAGTAAAAAGCACAAAGAAAAACTGGAGTCTGAAAATGTTCAAGATAGATTCAAACTTGTATCTACCAGCCGTGACACCCTTGTCTAATTTACTACTGGGGGTGATAGGATCAAATATTTAACCTAATTTAAGCAAATTACAACATAAGTATATAAAAAAATTATTAATCTAGGGAGTGTCATGCCACCCCCACCCTAAAGGGTGGATCCGCCCCTGATCATAACCCCTAAATAATTTATGGCCATGTTCATGGCACCGTTTGGTATTTCATATTGTAGTCTTATAAATAGAGACATTGTAAAACTTTGTTGCAAAAAGAAATGATCACATTAGTTAAGAACATCACTCTTTTTGAATATAATGATATGATAGTAGTACAAGAACAACCAATTATAGTAGTACTGAGGAAGAGGAGGGTTTTGAAAAGCCAAAGTATGAAGCTCATGAGGAAGGCGAAAGTAATGATGAAGAGGAGGATGATGGCCGAAGGACGTTGTTAATGGTGGAGAAGCTGTGTAATATCTTAGATATATTTATTTATGCTTTCTTTCTTTTCCCCCATGATACTTGCTCCTTTTTTGTTTATTTTTTGGGTTTGTTGGGTATGGAAAAAGATGAATTAGAGGAGAGCTAGCTTTAAAACTCAAATGGCTTTTGCACTTTCTGTTTCGATGTTATTGTTGCTTAATGATAATCCAGTTTTTAAGCAAAAAGAAAAAAGAAAAAAATGTAGAAATGTTGCTCTAATTTTCCTCCCCCTCTTCCTATGCATGAAAGTGTAAATGCTGCAATATATTTGCACATAAACTTATGCAAAATTATAATCTTATCTCAAAATTTATAACTTATTCGATTTATAGAGAACCACACTTCGTAAAATATCATGCAATATATTGTTAATGATTGCTTCTTTTCTTTATTTTACACACATTTATCTTTTCTGTCATTTTTAATTGTTTTTTATTTTTTTTCTCATTCTTATTTTGAAGATTTCGAAACTCGTTCTTTCTAACTTGTGGTACTTTTTGTATTAAAAAAAAATCTTTATGTTATTAAAATAAGAGAAAAAAACTATTAATTAACATCTTCACTCTTTCCGAACAATTAGGGAAGTTAACTATCTATGGTTAAAACAGTGAGAATGTCTAATCTTGTGAAGATGAGGATTAACTTTAGTCATTATCTTACAATCACACCATTATTTATGAGCAAGAAGCCTCACAAAAGGAAAAGATGCTTTCTTTTTAATCTTTTCATATGTAGCAAGATTTGTATAATTCAATCTAGACAAGAAGCTTAATTGGATGAGTCATCATGAGAGATAGGTTTGATGAGCATAATTCCAACATTCGATTAGTTTTAAATTTGAAAACAATACACGTATAAATTAATCAATTTTTTATTTTTCACACACACACACTTGAAGAATAAGATTTCAACACAGGTTGACCCAATTTTTTTTTTTTTAAAAGATTTCAATATAGAACTTTTAAATTCATTTTACAAGGGTACGAGGTGTTGGTCTTCCTATTGATTTTTTGTTTCTAATAAATTTTATAGCTTCTCAATTTATGGCTAATAATAATTTAAGTATTTTTATTTTTGAGAATTAATATGTTTAAGATGCGGAATAAATTGAAGTATTTCTTTAATAAAACGAATGTCTATTTTATCTCATGACCGTGCGAAGCGCGGACTGTTTTACTAATTATAGTATATAAAAAGTGTCTATACACAAATATGAGCTAAACCGGATAACCAAACTCAAAATATGAGTTACGTGGCGTAAATACATTCTCTCAATAGACATAGAGCGTAATTTCCATTTTATTTAATCAACTTTCCAATGTACCCGAAAAAAAAAAAAAAATTGTTCATTATCAATTCCGAGCCATAAGTTTTGTCACGACGGATTTCTTGCTTGAACTGTCCACATATAACACCTACTATTTCAAACAGAGCATTTAGGACCCGACCAGAGAGAGCATTATGAATAGCTGTTGTCTTGACACAGGGATTCACGTATTATTCAGTTCGATAACTTCTAGGTTTGGGTCTAAATATGGTCAAAATATGAGAATTAGTATGAGAGATAGGAGCAAAAATAGAAAGCCCTTACAGAAAGGGAGGAACTTAAGTATTGAAGCAATTCAAGCTGTTCAGGCATTGAAGAGGGTGGCAAACAAAAACGATGACGTGGCGGTGGAAATGGTGTTTGATGGAAAGGTTAAGCGTTTGCTTAAGAGTGATATGATAGCTGTTCTGCGTGAACTCCTTCGACAGAATCAATGCCCCTTAGCTCTCAAGGTTAGTCCGGATTTATTATTCTCTTGCTTAGTTGTTCAATCCACAAATATTTTGTTTTTAGAATTTCTAGTTTTAGAGATAATGGTCCCAAAACACAGCTGAACTATCACTTTTTCGCGAATTTAGTTCCTGAACTATCAGGTGCATGAATTTACTACCTAAATTATATAAGTAGGAAAAGCTAACAACTAATAGTTGTGGTGTGTTCTGACAAATAGTTGGTGTAGGAAACTTGTACACCTGATAGTTTAGGTAGGAAACTCGCGAAAAAATGATAGCTAGGATGTGTTTTTGACCATTAGGCATTAACGATGTTGTAATTAGTGACTTCTCGGAATTCACGTATCGTTTAAGTAATCTCCCAACTAAAAGTAAAAAAAAAAAAAAAAGAAAAATTGAGAGCCCCAATTGCTATATCCACTGTAGTAATCATTTGCCTCCAACGAGGGGCGGAGTCAGGACTTTTGACAGGGGGATTCAAAAAAGTAAAAAAGAATGTCTCCAGCAAGTTTCGGATCCGCAACATTGGGCTAAACGGCCGCGAGCTTAAGCTCATATTGTGTTAAGGGGATTCAATGCTTAATAGTTATACATATATAATCATGTTAGCTTATTCAAAAAAAAAAAAAGGGTTATACATATATAATCAAATTGACCTTATATATACAATGTAGTTTTCCAATGAAGGGGCTTCAGTTGACCCCTCTTGCACCCCTGTAGTTCCACCGCTGCCTCCAACATGCAATGGAATTAGATATCGCTTACTAATGCAGAAGTGTCAAAATGGTAAAAGGAGTGGTCGAAAAACTAAGCAAGCAATCGGGGGTAATGCATAAAAAATGTTCCAAAGAGGAAGTTCAAGCTTTATTAGAGATCAGGTGGGTGGAGAATTAATAAAGTTGTACTTCAAAGAGTCCTGGCAGGTCAAGGTAGAGAGGTAAGATGAAACTGAACTAATTGGAGTTTCCCAGTTAGTAAGGAGGATTATTTTCGGAGAGGAAAATTGTAGGATGATGTTTGACTATTCTCAATGAAGCTCACAAATTTGAACTGGAACAGTAGGGCCTGAATATTATAGACTTTTCAAGATACTTGCCCAGATATGGAAGGCAGGCATTTCTTCTTGCAGGACACTAATGTCCAGTTATTGAGTTTGGGTTCACAGATAGATCAATTTGGCAAAATCGGACATGTAAAACAAGAAGAAAGAAGAGAGAACGTTTTATGAGTTGATTCAACAATTTCCCTAAAACTTAAGGTGGTGAAATTATCTGAGTTTGAAAATCAGAGTAAAACTGAGTGCAGTATGTAGAACTGAGTTTTAACTTTTGCTGCCGCTGTGAAGAAAAACTATCTAGGTCATGGTGTTATCATGAATTCATGAGACATGATTAACTTTGGGGACACACGTGATGCTAAATTGATTATATCACTAGTAATGATAAGATACTACCAGCTTGGTTAATGATTACTGGCTATGCACGGTGCTAACTTGAAAGGGATGTGGCAGCTGACATGACTGTTGATATTGTCGTCACAGTTGGCTAGATTCTAGCTGGATAACTATGGGCTGTTGAATTAAAAGGTCAATTGAAATAGATTGCTAAGGTAACTAGTTAGGTGTAGAGTTATAACCTGAAAAGTTTGTTGACTTGGACCAATGACATTATCTCTCGACAATTCTGAATTGCTGACTTGACAAGCTAGCTTATGCAGCTGATATCATCAGGACCTATACTAAGGAGGAGTGTAGAAAGATGGTATCATCAGGAACGCCACCGAAAAGATAAAAGCAAAAAACTATTACAAGCAAAAGAAAAAAAACTTTGGCCAGACAGACGCCCTTAGGCTGCTACTTTTTTATTTAACTGAGGCTCTGATATCGTGTGATACAAGTGAATTGGTCAACAACGTAAAGGAACTTATATAGGAAGTTTTTTTCCTATGGTATATTCGACATGAGAATCTATGGAATATGAACATTCTACATAATATTCTATGGGTTCTACAATATTCTCGAACTTATGTTCAATGACTGTCCACATGCTGTGACTTCTTACATTTAACTCATAACTCCATTGTTTCGCCTAACTTTACGTTATGTACTTGATTAGACTTCTTGGTCTTTAAGTTTAATTCCATTTGCGTTTTTTCAATTTCTACATTTTGTTTGGGTTATCTTTGTTCGGAGAGTGCAGATGTGCAGATGTGGTGATGTACTACAGTTCTTCTTCTTCTTCTAGAGGTTTTAGGGTTTTCTTAGAGTGATAGAGGGACCGGGTATTCGAAAGATGTGCGAACTGGCAGATACCCCCGGTTTCAGAGTAGAAAAATTTCCCGCTACCTATTTGGAACTTCCATTAGGGGTGAAGAGAACGGATAGAAGCATATGGCAGGGAGTTATTGACAGGTGCAGTAAGAAGCTAACCCTTTGGAAAAAGCTGTACTTTGTCTTTTGGGGGTAGGCTTACTCTGAACAATAGTTTACTGGAAGGAATTCTGACTTATACTATGTCTTTATTTAGTATGTCTGCGGCAGTAGAAAGAAAATTGGATTCCGCTAGAACAATATTTATGAGATGAGAATGCAAATGAAAGGAAAACTCATATGGCCAAGTGGCAGGTGGTTACTGGAGTCAAGAAAACAGGAGGTTTAGGAGTGAGGAATCTGAAATCAGAGAATAAAACCTTGCTCTTTAAATGGCTATGGAGATATAATAGGGGTAGTGAGGAAGTGTGGCTAAAAATGTTAGATGCCATCTATGGTGAAAAGCAGGGTTGGAGACAAAATCCTGCACGGCTGAAACTTTATGAGGGAATCTGAAAAAGAAATAAAGTGGAGAGTGGGATGAGTTCTCGCACCACACAAGACTGTAGGTTGGTAAAGGTGCTAGAATCAAATTTTAGTTAGATGTTTGGAATGCAGATAAGAGTCTCAAGAGTAAATTTCCAGATCTCTTCAGCTGTGTTGTGTACAAGGAAAGATACAGTTATAGACTTTTGTCCAAACTCAGGCTGGAATATTAAGAGTTTAAATGACTGGGAATTCGATAGTGTCTGCTAAATGCTTCAGTAGTTGAACTCATGCCTAGTTGATATGGACGAGGTAGACAGGTTAATTTGTTTGTATAGAAGGGATAAACAATTCTCAGCCAATAATTGCTATAGAATGTTAGTGCAACAGAATAGTCAGGGGATGCCCAATTAGCCTTGGAAAATTATTTGGAAAGCCAAGGCACCTGTTAAGCAGCCTGTTTTGGTTAGATTAGCTAGGGATGCTTGTTTAATTCAGATCAATCTACAAAGGAGATGCTCCTTTTTGTGTAGCAGGTGTTTTTTTTTTCCCCCAACAATGAGCAGGAAATAGTGAAGCATTTATTTCTACATTGCAGATTTTCAAGCCAATGCTGGGAACTTTTCCTTAATATTACCGGTGTATCTCTGGTTATGCCATAGAAGATTAATAGCCTTTTGGAGTTTGGCAAGCTCAAGGAGTTAAACATACGGAGGACTATTCTCATTTTTATAGTATGGACAGTTTGGTTGGAAAGAAACAAGACACGCTTTAAGGGAAAGAGGCGGCAGATTGCTAGAGTAAAAAATATATGTATCACAAAATTTATATTTTTGGTGTTATAGTAGTACTCTAGATAGGACGGATCAATATTTGGGTTTCCTGTATCTTTTGGGGGGGAACATGTAGTGTGATTGGTGGGGATGTTGCTATCTTGTTTTTTATCTGTTGCTGTACCGCATCTTGGTATCAGTTTACTAAAGACTTCACCTATTAAAAAAAACCCCATGATCCAGTCTTCTTATTCCTCCAAGATGGCATGAGTTTCATTTATGCTAATGTTTTCAGAGACTTATTTCATGTCATCCTAGAGGGAGATCCTTCTTGTAGCAAATTAGAGTGGAGATAAGCATGACAAACCTTTTCATGTTATATTTTTCCTGATCTTATCTACTTTCTAGCTCAGCTATCCTTTTTTTTTTTTTTCTCTTTCTTTTACTCAAGTTATGCTTTGATTGGTAGTTTCCGGTGGAGTTTTTGATTGAAAAGACTGTCAAAAAGATTGGACATTCTAATGAACAAAGTTTTGGTGACGTTTAGTCATTTTTGGAACTGTTACATCACACTTGTTTTGCACTTCTGGATTCATCAATTGTTTATTGATTACCTCAATGTTGGCAGTTCCTAATTATTATGGATGCCCTGATACAGGTTTTCGAGGAAGTTCAGCAGGAGATATCGTATAGGCCGCGACTCAAACTGTATGCTGAAATGGTGTCCTGTTTGGGAAGCAATGGATTGCTTGAAGATATCAACTGTCTTATCATGGGATTGAAAATGGAAAGTAGTTTAGAACCTGACGCTGAGGGCTTTTACGCATTGTTGGAAAGCTTAATGAAATTTAATCTTTCGAGGCTTGCACTAGAAGTCTTTTACTTGATGAAGTTGAGAGGATGTGATCCCGATAAGTTGACCTTTAAACTTTTGATAAATGGTTTGGAATCGAATGAAGAAACGGATCTTTCAGCTTTTGTAAGGCAGGAAGCAGAGAAGTATTATGGTCAGTCCCTAGATTTCCTAGATGAGACTGAAGAGGAGGTACCAAGATTAAAGCAAATGTATTGAACCATATGATCAGTGGTTAATATATGATATGATGAAAAGGCTATTTGATTATTTATCGTGTTTACTTTTGTCTTTTGATTTTATTATGGTTTGCTGTCTAGAGTTGAACTGCACCTAAAATGACTTTTCTTTTAGGCGAATTGCACCAATATACTTGACTAGGCAAATCTGTTCCCCGTATCAACATTCCCCTTGCCTTTTCTCATAGTCACAGAAATTACTGTTTCACAATAACTTTTTTTAATGGTAACCGGTAAGTGCATTTTGAATACAGTATCAACTTAAAAGGCATGATTCCCCCCCCCCCCCCCCCCCCCCTTTTTTTTTTTTTGCCACCCGGTGTCCGATACCCGCATTGAAGCCCGACTATATTTGGATTCGCGCCGCGTAGGGTCCTATTCGGGGGAAACGCTCCTTACCAAGGATTTTTCCATGACATGATTCCTTTCTGAATAATGCTAGGGATAATATTAGATAAGTTTAACATATAGTAAAGTTGCACATATTTAAGAAAGACTGAAATTACTCAATCGCTTAAATCCTAAAAATACATGCGAACTGACCGAGACAATACAAAATTCACATAAAAAATATAAGGAATTGTGGTGATGAATAATAATACAAGCATTATTATACGTAAATAATAATATATAAAGATTATTATACATACAGATAATAACATTTGGATTATTATATTTTAAGTATGTTTATCTTCAAACACTTCCCTTTTTTGAGTTAATACAAATACATGTATCCTTATTCTGCTTTCTATTCCTTATAGGCAGTAAGTTCTATGCACTGGTTTACAAATTATATGCAATCACTTATTAAGTAATTACAAATGAAAATTTAATAAGTACCAATTACTAATACAGTAAATATAGTAATTAATTTAATATTACAAATAAAAATAGTATAGAATTTTTTTACATGATTATTAGTGTATATAATTAAATTCTTCCTTATCAAAGTATTCCCTCAGGTTCAAAATAAGTGTTCGTTTAAACCTTAGAACACTTCTTAAGAAAATACTAATTTCTTAAAAAGAATAAAAATTTCGACTAAACTATCCTTAATTAAATACTACCTAGTTAAAACTCCCTATGTTCACTTTAATTATCCACTATGAACTTTGCACAAGCTTTAAAATAAAAAATGAAATGCATAATTTATCATGATACTCATATTAATTGATAAATATTTTTAAATGATTTGAAATGAGTAATTAATACTATGGGTAAAAGAGAAAAAAATAATTAGTCTTGTATTGATATGCTAAAAGTAACAAGTAATAGTAAAAATTTATTTTTAGAATACTGGATAAACAAAAGTGAAGAGAGGTGGTATAATTTTTTTATTACAAGAAAATTCAATAGACTTGGAAGAAAATAATTAAATTCTTCTGATTAACGAAGGTGGACACTTATTTTGAATTAAATACTTGAGTTATCAAAGTAATGAATGAATACACTCGTCTCACCAAAGTTTATTTTAGCACATTCACTTGATTGGAAATAGGAAGAAAAGAGAGCCAAAAAAAAAAAAAAAAATGGAGAGCTCAGGCGAACTAGTGGCTTTCCCATTGTTGATGACACCAATTGAATCAAATTACAGGGCATGTACTATTCCTTACAGATTCCCTTCCGATAATCCCAATAAACCAACTCCCACTGAGCTTTCTTGGATCGACCTTTTTATGAATTCCATCCCTTCTTTTAGGTAACTTTTGTTTTGAATTACTGTTCGATGTGTCTTTTGGATATAAGAGTCACCTTTATCAGGCTAACTATTGCCTGAAATAATTCGTGATTATGCTGCGTTTGAATTAAACGATTGACTGACGACATGTACTCCCTCCGTCCATCTATTTTTTACTTGTCCTGTAGTGACTTGGCACATTCGAGCAATGTCGATTTTAATATATCACCCCTAATTATTGTGAATCATCTAAATAATTGAAATCATTCAAATATACTTTAAAAGTAGTGCAACCACTAACAATTCCTTGAGGTTTCCAACTCCCACTGAGCTCGACCTCTTTTTGAATTCCATCCCTTCTTTTAGGTACTTTTGTTTTTTTTTTCTCTGTTCGGATTAGAGTTCTGCATTATTTGTTCTCCATCTCTAGTTGTAGATTCGAGAAATGATGTGTCGATCGTGCCTTTTGGATATAGGAATCACTTATCGAGCTAAAGTTTAAATAATTCGTTTATTTGATTGTACTGCATTGGAATTACTCTGTCTTTAGAGGTTGGCGTCCATTTGGCCATAAATATTGAAATTGAAAATTTGAGTTTTTGAAGTTGTGATTTTTGGAATTTGGACATGCATTTTATTTGGAAACAATCTCAAGTTTTGTGACTGGAAGTGAAATTTCTCCCAAAAACTGGTTGTTAGAACTTGAAAATATTGTGAAGATAAATTTTCAAAATCTGATCAAATTTCATGGCCAAACAGATGTTTGAGGACAAATTTTCAAAATCTGATCCTAAATCTATGGCCAAATTGGTACTCCCTTCGTCAATTTTTACTTGTCAAGTATACTAAAAATAGATGTCCACTTTTACTTGTCCAATTTGAAAAATCAAGAGATAATTTACCATTATTATTAATTATTGGGTTAGAAACCTCAAGGAGTTGTTAGTGGCTGCACAACTTTTAAAGTATGTTTGATTGATTTCAATTATTAGATGATTTATAATAATTAGGGTGATATAGTAAAATTGCCATTTTGTTGTGTGCCAAGTCAAACATTGACATGTAAAAATGGGCGGAGGGAGTGTCAGGGTGTGGCGCAGCGTTTTGATCCTTCTTTGGATTACCCATCAAATTTCTTATTTTTTGTTAATAAATGCAGGAAGAGGGCGGAGAGTGATGACACTGTTCCAGATGCTCCTGTGCGAGCTGAAAAGTTTGCTCAGAGGTACCCTTCTGTATTTTCCTATTATCCCTTGCTTCACGTTTTAGGTTGGTTAATGTATAGAGAAAAAGTTGTTCTCTTTCATTCCCTTTGTTAGAGGAGGGAAGTGGTGGGTACTAAGGAAACTAAAATAAGTTGTTCTCTTTCTTTACTTAGACCTAAAGTAAGTGCAAAAACAACTAAGCTGATCCAAACTAGTTGATATTGCTTATATAGATCTTTTGTTTCCATTTATGTTATATTCTTAACTAAGTCACTGATGCTGAGATATGTTAGGTCTTATGGGGCATCTTCTGTCCACGTGATTCTAAGCCTATCTCGTCCACTTTTTGTACCTTCAATCATCTGTGTGCCACCTATACTACAGACTGATGCACTTTGAGGTTTGCATAGTACATGGACAAAACCATTCTAAACGACCTGCTCTTATTTATCTTCTTTTGATCAATAAAATAAATTTACTTCATCAATACTTATCCAAAAAGATATTTACTTTATAAAAGAAAAAAATGATTGTGCAAGTTACGTGGTTACTTTTGTCTAAATCTGGTGTTGTTTTTTGGAGGGAAATTGGTAGGGATATAGTCATATTAATCTAATTATAAGTGGGTTTGACTTGTCATTGAAGTGATGAAAAAAATAAGTCACTTGAGACCATACCTTGAGCAAGTGTCCGTGTGTTTTAGAAGGTTTGAGGTTTATATGTACAAATTGAAAATTGATGACAGTTTCGATTTTTTACCCCTTTTTTTTTTTTTTTGGGTGGATAGGTATGCTGGAATACTTGAGGATCTAAAGAAAGATCCTGAAAGTCATGGAGGGCCTCCTGATTGCATTGTAAGTTCAGCCATATTGAGCTAGGAATTGTTGACTCTTAAGTTTCCTGATAACTTCTTCTTGTTGCTAAGAAGCTAAAGTGCTTTCTCCTTTGTTTTCTTTTAGCTTCTTTGTCGCCTTAGAGAGCAAGTACTTAGGGAAGTGGGGTTCAGAGACATATTTAAAAAGGTCAAGGTTAGTATGAATTCTCTAATTTTAAATTCCTCAATTTGCCTCTCCAATCTCCTGTTTGCAAGTGGTCAAAGAAGTTAATCTTTCTTAAAAATGGTGGATCATCCAGAAGAGAGATATGTTAGACCTTAACTTTGCATCTGCTGTGCAAACATGCATCTGGGTTGTCTGCTTGTAGATGCTGACATACCTTACAAAATAAACAATCCCACTTCTTTAAAGATCATCAGATTGTCTTGTGCTCCTTATCCTGCAACATTAGAAAGTAGTATCAGGTTTTAACTTCTTTAAATTGTTGGGTGTATTCAAATGCGCTAGGATGAAGAAAATGCAAAGGCTATATCCTTATTTAAGGATGTCATATGTCTTAATGATGCTATTGAGGATGAAGCCAAGCGAGTAGAGAATTTGGTCAGAGGAATTTTTGCAGGAAATATATTTGATCTTGGCTCCGCAAAGGTAAGCCATGCTTTTTGATCCATGATTTCTTCACAATCACTGCATGAAGTCCACTAATACTCTGAACCATTAGTCATTTGGATTGTATATTTTCCCTGGAAATAAGTCAAGTTATGGCAGCTAAACTCTTTCAATCAACTGATTTGGTTTATCCTATAGCACTTTTGACAATATATATATATATCCGTCCAATGCTATTCCCAAATTATCTCGAGATTCTAGTGGAAAGTTTTTTTTTTTTTTTTAATAAATTAATAAATTTTATTAATGTTTGGGCAAAAAGTGGGTTTTTACTGGGTATGTTGTTGTTGTTATTTGGGCAAAAAAAAAAAGCCTGTATCACAAATATACCAAAAGTAGAAACGCCCACAAAAATGGACGGTTTTCAGTTCTAGTGGAAGTTCAAGTTGCTCAAGTTCATATTTCCTCAATTGGTTCCTTAGTAATTATTCTCTCTTTTCTTGCCACCTTTGTAACTTGAATAGAAGTGCATTCTGGACATACCACCACTACAATATCAGCTGCTTTATTCAATTCCTGGACAATACTCATAATCTACTTCATATGCTGCAACCTCGCATAGACGCATACTATCTAATATGTTTTTGCTTTAAGGGGTTGTTACACCACAAAGTCAGCAGCTCAACACCCAAGCCAATACTGATCCTACTTAAAGGGCAACCTTCTTGTTCATAAGATTACAACAAGATTGATATTTGCGACAACTCTCTTGTACCCTTCTTTGGGATTTATTGCACGAGTTTGAAGGATCAGACAAACTAAAAGCCTTATCGCCTGTCTCACTCCCAGGATCAGAAAATTATTGTCTGCCACATGGTTCTCAACTTCTTATGCTTAAGCCTAATAGTTACTGAATCACATTTCACACTGTCTCTCCAATTTTTAGGACTCTACAATTTCAGCTTAGAAACTTTTTAAAAGATGCAAATCAACTGGAATTAGCAGAGAAATCTTTTAGAGTTCTTAGTCATTGCCAATAACACAGTGAGGCTCAAACTTACCATTACATCAGCCTGTTCAGATGGTTTAGATTCATCATTTGGAATGTTTGCTCTTATTTGAGAGACTTGATGCATAACACCTACGTTAAACTCTTCATTTTCCTAAAGCTACTCATGTCAAACGGGTGTTACATAAATATAGATTCCCAGTAACGATCCTTGCACAAAACCTGCTAGAAGTTGAAATTGCCTATATACATTCCTCTGTCTGACAAGCACACCTGAGTCCTTGTAACATATCACAACATGCAGGATAGGGAGAGCTCCGTGAATTGCATAAAATATGATATCCCTGAGCATCTTGTTAGGACCTGTTCAGACTCCAACTAGCTGAAACCTTCTAGATTTAATTTTGATATCCTAATCTTGTGTCCTGCACAGCCAGCAATTCTAAAATGATTTAAGGTTTTCAAGATCATGTAATTGATGTCTACTTTCTTTAACCTCTCTTGAAGCTTGCAGAGCTGTTTTCAGAAGATGGTATGTCCTTTCTAGCTAGTTGCCAAAACCTTGTCCCTCGACCCTGGGTTATCGATGATTTGGACAATTTCATTACCAAATGGACCAAAAAAACATGGAAAAAGGTGAGTTTCTTATCATATTTCTTCTTTATTTGGGCTTCAAGTTTAATGATCCTTACTTTGACTAGCACTAACTACATTTGATGTCTGTTCCTTCACTGACATCCTTACTCTTATACAGGCTGTAATATTTGTTGATAATTCTGGTGCAGATGTTATTTTGGGTATTTTGCCATTTGCTAGAGAATTACTTCGTCATGGAGCACAGGTTTGTTTTGGAGTCCCTGGTCCTTTCTTTTATGTAAAGATTGGAAGTTTCTTGTGTCTAATAAACTGAATTGAGTAGGTTACCAATAGGTGGACTGTTCTTTGATTACATTGCATTGAATGAAATGCTGTTATGTGCATTTTGATCTTGCTTTGTGGGTTTTTATGGGTGCGCACAAGTTCAATATGCAGTATACATCAGTCATCACTGTGATGGGATTTTGACTGCCTCTTCTGAGTGTGTAACTTCATTCTCTTCCATTGCTCTTTTGGCTCTTTTTGCAACATCGAGATATTAACGAAAATAGTTTATTCTCCAGCTGGGGTTTTGTGTTTCTTTTATGTCTATAAGTCATAGTTGCAACACCTTGTGTATAGTGAATATCATCGTTCTTGTCTTGTTTCTACTTCATCAATCCCCTGAAGCTAAGAAACTGTAGGACTTGAAAAACCCTAGTTTAATAGGTATGAAGCCACAGAGAATAAGTTACACTTTCTGTATATGTCACCATGATGATAGTATGAAGCGCATCAGATTGGCTACCACCTATTGGTTAGCTGATAAAAAATTTAGGCTGTTTTGAGCTCTTATACGTAGTATATGAAAGCATTTCTGGTAGCAATGTGTTTTTCCTGTTTCCATATCTCATTTAACTACTGCTTTCCTTGACCAGGTTGTTTTGGCTGCTAATGACTTACCTTCTATCAATGATGTTACTTACCCTGAGTTAGTAGAGATTATATCTAAGGTAATAGAAGTTTTATGTTCCAACTTTTGGTTTGGGGCTCTCAGCTTTTGTTTGGTATTAACATGTTGTTTTGTTATGAACAGTTGAAAGATGAGCATGGGAAGCTCATAGGTGTTGACACATCCAATCTTTTAGTTGCCAATTCTGGTAATGATTTGCCGGTAAGTGGCAGTCATTTTTGGCATTATTCACGTACTGCAGAGCGTCCTCCCGCACCCCCCAAAGAGAGGATGGGAAACCTTTTTTCTAGATTTAGATTCCCTCTCAGTTGAGGTTTCTTGACCCGAGTCAATGGTGGCTCACAGTTAATCTCCTAATTTCATGTCTACTATTGCTTAGCCCGTAATTACTGACTTAGCTTACTGAGAATTCCTACTTTTAAGCAAGCGACAAGAATTCAGGGCTAACTTATTTTGGTTCACACCCAATCTAAATTTTGATAAGCACCAAACCCTTGAGCTCACTCTCCAGCTTGTCTTGGCTGGGCCATGTTGCATG
This sequence comes from Lycium barbarum, assembly GCF_019175385.1. Taxonomy (NCBI): domain Eukaryota; kingdom Viridiplantae; phylum Streptophyta; class Magnoliopsida; order Solanales; family Solanaceae; genus Lycium; species Lycium barbarum. The sequence continues at coordinate 110,765,314 of NC_083344.1, read as the reverse complement.
TGATGAATAGCATGAATGTCAGGTTGACAAGGCAATTTCTGGCTGGTCCAGCTGTCAGGCTTATGTTACTGAATGCATTTATGCATGTTGTCGCAGGTTATTGATCTCACAACGGTATCTCAGGAGCTGGCATACTTGGCAAGTGATGCTGACCTAGTCATTTTGGAAGGCATGGTAAGGCTTTTGCCATCAATTCTTTTGCAGTATAATCCCTTTGGGAAGGCCTTTTCATGTCAGCTTTTGTCAAGTTCTCTATCGATGCTCTTCTGAAACTTCAGTATAACCAGAGGAAAATAATTTTCCTCTATACTGCTGCTGCAGTTATTGGTGGTGACTGTTATCTCCCCTGTGGCATGAAAAGTTAGAGTTTAATGATTCTCTCTTGTTGTTGACCTCTAGAAAGAACTAATGACAAGGGCTATTCTTCTGCTTGCCTATTGTACTTTGCTAGCTGTCGTGGTTCATTCGTATCTTGTCTTATGGGTGTTATTTTAACTCCTACCCTTTGTTTTCTTCTTTTTAATTGCTCCTCAACTCAGTCTGTACTTCGGCTTAGATTCGGCTATATCAAACCTTTTTCTGCATGTGCTGCATGGACTAATTGATTAAATTTGAGGGGAATAAGGCAAGATGTGGAAAGAATCTGGCAAGCTTCCGCTTCCCTATTAATTTGGCTGCCTCTTTGGATGCGAATAGCTATGTCTCTTTTTTCTTTGAGAAGTGTGAATAGTTATGTTCTTAGGGACAGTGTTACATTAGAAGTTAGGGATGGCAATGATGCCAATGTGTGTGTAAGGACAGATTTGGGAAGACTCTTATTGGCAAACCTCACTCCACAATGAGATTGGTTGTAAGCTGCCTATTTGGACGTGTACAGCTATGTGTGTTTTTTTTCCCTTTTAATAAGTGTGAGTAGCTATTTTCGTAGTGGATAGAGTTGCATTAAAAGATTAGGGATGGCAATGATGCCATGTGAGCGGGGACCTGTCTGCAACCCCTCGCCCAGCCTGCAAGTCCCCTGGCTCTAATTGCCAATTCTCACTTCACACTTCTCTCTCCTGTACTTTTGTGACAGGGCGAAGGGTATGGATCATCGTGGCTTCCCATAACTTTTGCTACTACACACTTCCTCCCCTCCATAGGAAATCTTTTTCTCTTTTAACTTATATAAACTGATCAAAGCCTCTTATTTTAGATTTTCCACCTATTACCCGCTCCTGCTACCTCGTGTTGGAACTTCCCGATTTGTGATTTTGTTTAAAAACTTATGAGCATTTGAATTTTCGACATCATAGTGGAATAGATCTTTTTGAAGTTTGTAAATTTACAAATCTCCTACCTGCTCATGTTGCATGAAAAGGGAGAAGGGAGAAAATTTGAGAAAGGAGAATGAGAGAGATGGATAAGCTCTACAGATTATTATTCAAAAGTCAAGTGTCCACCAATCAAAAGCCTATTTGTAAATCAAGAAATCCTAAACAAGCTAAATTCTTGGGACAGTTAAACTCTTTATTCCTAATTAAAAGATAAGAATAGAATCTAATCTAAAAGGGTTGGGATTTAGACAAAAAAGATAACTATGCAGAAAGATGGTTATATCTCTATGGAGCTGCATCACTTAGCCATATTTAATTGTTAGTAAATTTCCACTCTCTAACTTTTAGCTTCTCTTCGAATTCTTTGCAGGGCCGTGGAATAGAGACAAACCTGTATGCTCGATTTAAATGTGATTCCCTCAAGATAGGAATGGTAATACATTCATGCTTTCATTTACAACCGTAGCAAGCCGCCACCAACTTCTCCTTCTCCTTTTGCCCTTTATGTCTTGCTGAGGGTACCAAAGGAAGGACAAAAAAGAAAATTAAAAACTCCCCTATATTCAGAGGATTTTCCCTCTTTGTACAAAGTTCTTCCCTTTTATAATTATATTATTAGCCTATTTTTAATATTTTGTTTCTCAAACACAGGTAAAGCACCAGGAGGTTGCGCAGTTTCTTGGAGGAAGGCTTTATGATTGCGTCTTCAAATTTAATGAAGCTTCAAGTTAATTAGTTTAGCTATCAACTATTTCAGTTCTTTCTAGTGGATTTTTAGACAAACCCAACAAAATTGAAGACTGGCAAATCACTATATTGGATATTATTTGCAACTCTGTTGCAGAAAATGTTTTAAAGTTCTTGAAGGTTGGATTGCAAATGAAGCACCTGTGTTATTGCTTCCATGTGCATAGGTGCATCTGCATGGCGTGGCTATGCAGACAAATATTAATTCTACGGGTTCAACCTTTGGCTCTTAGCATTGAACTCATTGTATTTATAAATTATGGGTCTATTTGTTGCAATTTTAATAAATTTTTACACATAAATTTTATGTTTTGCGTAGAAAGTACTGGTTTTAGATGAACCTCAAGGCAAAACTCTACATCCGCCCCTGTAATGCTGGCAGGTGTCACGGTTGCAAAATGATCTTACCCAGTCTTTCTGGCACAAGTGTGGCCAGTTGGACCTAGTATTCCAAAACAACAGCTATTCAATTTGTAAAACATTTAACTATTGCATTAATTTGATGGAACCATGGAAGAGATTTACATCCAGGGGTTTAACAGTATGATAGTTACTGAATGAGTGATTGGTCTGTCCTTGTTAGTTGAGAGGAAGCTACTTTATGGATCAAGTAAAATATGTTGGTCAGAACCTTCTTCAAAAAGGTCTAAAGAGTAAGCTGCATAAGCAATATATTGATTTTAAATTGCAACAAGTTGCATTCGAGTGCACGAGCAGGCATGTAAGCCATTCTTTTCCTGATACGTGTTCATGTATACCTTAATGTCTCGATTAATTAATTAGGCATCAAGTTGCATTCTAGTGCATAAACAAGCAAAAACACCTTGTTTCCCAATTGTTTTTTTTTTTTTGGGAAGGGGGGTGTGGGGGTCCTTAATTTGGCCGTCGCATCACGCATGTGGATGTTGAACATATGCAGATATAAGACACCTCCAAGAATATGGTGGGGCGGGCCACTATCCTTCCACTCTTAATCAAAAGTCTTGGTTGAGCCTTTGGAATGGAGAAATTTTTTGTAGGTAGCGCTTCTCGCTTGAATGAATCTTTCCTAAGTCTTCTTACGGGATGCAATTTCAGTTAGTGGGGTGACTATACTCTCTGTTATCCATACTAATTTGCGAGGCAGGTTAGATTAATTCATAATGAACAGTGAAAATTTTGATTCTGATAAATTAGCTATTGATAAATACTAAGTATGTCTAAACAAGTACATTTACCCTCCTTGCTTTTCAAAAATGTATTCTCTCAACTAATAGAGTTATTTGTTATTTTGGTACCTCTATTAACAAATTAAAGAATTTCTTTTCTATTTTGTCAAAGCGAGGCTGAAACTGATGCACGGCTAGTGTGACTTGTGAGTCCAAAGTGGGGGAGTGTAAGATGGTGAGATAACATCCTAGGGAATTTCTTAATCAAATATTTCCGGTTCGAGTGAGAATAGTATTTCCTTTGAAAGAATACACTAAAACCTTTTAGCGAGCTACGGTAATTTTTACACTCTATGTTGATTTCGGAAAAGTAATTACCCGGTTTAGCCCATTTTTATTTTTTACCGCGTTAGTCGCCGGAAAGGTCGTCTCCTTCATCCTCTCCTATCCAGATCCGCTTGGAATGTAGCCGGATCTTGCTATCCAGATCCACATTATTATACAATTTTATAGTGTAGAAGTGTGTATAAACACATCTTATACATTATTATACACTTTCATACAAGGTTAGTACATTGTCTACTGTAGGTAAATAAAGTTGTATATTGTTGGTTAATGTTGTATACCATGAAAAAGTGACTACGCGGATGTAAATTGAAAATATGGCTACATGGATGTAATTTTGTATGCTGGATTGTACAATATTGAAATTTCCCCGTAATAATTTTGATTAGTGCTAGTGATTATTCCTTTATCAAATATTTCGAGTTAAAGCCAAAATAATATTCTCTTAGATAGAATGTACTAAAATCCTATTGAGGAATGGATAGGAAATGTTTGGAAAAAAAAAAGGAGAGATAAGAGGCTAGTGTGAGGCCAAAAGTGGTACTGGACTGCAGACGCAAAAAGCAAGACAGGTTTATGACAGGATCTATGGCTCTGTCTGCCCATGGGATTGTGCGCCCCAAGTACAGAACCTTATTGCATTCATCTTTCACTACACATAAAGTATCAAACTTGCCTCAACAATTCAAACTTGAGAGTTATACTACTATTACTACTACTTCCAAGAGACCAATCTCTATAAACGCCTTGGCAGCAAAGACAACTGAGCACTCTGATATCCAAGTCCAATCACTTCCTCCAAATTCCGTTAACGGTAAGCACAAAAATGTCAATATGAGAAACCAAAATTCTCTCTCTCTTCCTGGTAGGGGTGTTAAATGTGCGAATTGGGCTGAATTTGTGCAGGTTAAATGTGTTAAAGAGTTAATAAATGAGCGAGTCATTTGAGTTAATAAATTGGCAGGTTTTGGCCTAAAAATGACTAAAAAGCAGGTCACAACTCAACTAGTCCAATTCTTGTTAAGTTTTAATTATTTGTTTGTTATTTTATAAATGTAAGTACCAAATAAAAGCAATTCTTTATTGTATTTAACATATCAGATAAAAAGAATGTCTTTATGAAAATATTTTGACAAGATTTTTCATGAGTAATTTTTGGGCTATATATCCGTTCAATTTTTAGATGAGCTGAATTGAGCCGTCAAAATGAGTTGAGCTATTAAATGAGGGTCATTGATCCACCCAAACTTGAGCAGGTTGGGCGGGTAATATTTTCGAGTGCTAATTTTGCCATCCAACCTCCTGATTGTTGTGTCTATTTTATGACAACTTCCCTTTTGTTTGCTTGTATGGACTCTGAATTTAAAGGATGGGCTGCGTTTGCTAAAAATGTATCGGGCGAATGGGATGGATTTGGAGCAGAATTTACCAAGAATGGTGAGCCGATTGAATTACCAGAATCTGTAGTCCCTGAAGCATACAGGGAGTGGGAGGTGAAGGTATTCGATTGGCAAACTCAATGTCCTACTCTTGCTCATGAGGATGACTCCTTCTCTTTCATGTACAAGTTCATCCAGCTCCTTCCCACTGTTGGCTGTGAAGCTGATGCTGCAACTAGGTATACCATCGACGAGAGGAATATTACTGATGTCAATGTTTCTGCCTTTGCATATCAATCCACCGGATGTTATGTGGCTGCCTGGTCCAATAATAACAATGAAAATACATGGGAGTTGGAGCATTGTTTGATTGATCCTCGGAAAAATGAGTCGAGGGTGCGAATTGTTCAGGTTAAAAATCATGACCCGTTTATTAGTTGGGAAAGTTACACACTAAAATCGCTAGCCATATATATAAAAAATATACGTCATTTATGTATAAAATATGTATATTATATGTATATGTAAATTGATATACAAAAATATACAATTGCCGGCTATTATTTTGATGGGCGGCTATACAGTGTAAAAATTCCTTATTAATTTAATCCGTTTTAACCCGCCCAAGTTTGACGTTACCTGACCCATTTGACACCTCTGATTCAGATCGTGCGCCTTGAAGATTCTAAGCTGGTATTGAAAAGCATTAAGGTGTTTTGCGAGCATTGGTATGGGCCGTTTCGAAACGGTGATCAGTTGGGTGGATGTGCGATTCAAGATTCCGCATTTGCTTCTACCCAAGCCTTGGACCCTGCACAGGTCACTGGTGTTTGGGAGGGTAAGCATGCTATCTCCAGCTTCGACAATACTCCTGAAGTAAGCACTACCCGACCTCTCCAATCTCCTATTTGGTGAATTGTTTGACTGACCTCTCACTAAAAGTTTAAACTATTAAAGAATCAAAGTGTTGAATTACTTCATAGTTATGTTTCAACATGATCATTACATGTTGAACTGATTCTTTTTTCATGGGCAAACATATGGAAATACTTTATGCTTTTTGGGTGGAGTGCAATTTGAACACGACCTCTTGCTTGCTCTGGTACCGTGTTGAGTTGCGTTATCAACACATCTAAAACTTAAGTTGCTAGAGAAATCACACTTTGTAATTGCTTAATTATGTTATCTCTCAACACTATCATCCTCCTATTATCAATTTGACGAATGCTTGCAAAGATGACTAACATTACAGAACACATATCCAGTGCACTGAATATATCGTGCAACAAAACAATCTAATAGTTGTAACTGTAGCTTTTTTTCCTTTCTCCCCTTGGTTTTGGAGCATCAAGAACTTCATTTGGCAGCAGGATTGTAGTTTTTCACATTTATGTGCCTAGACTGCAAGGTTACGAAGTGTTTTTAGAATTGTCCTTGAGAATATTACCATACATTTAGCCATTTGCCTGACTTCCTAACCCCTCCCATACGTTATTTGCATCCAAAGATAACCAGGGAAGGCTGTAACTTTGAACATAGAAACCAGATTCGAGGAACCTAAATGAAAAAACAAATAGCCAAGAAGACCTTTTCTAATTGCTCATTTGTGACATTTTGCTGCATTTCTTAATTTACGAAGCAATCTAATTGACTATGAATTGGATTTCTACCAGATCAAAGCCACGTATCTCGCAAACCAAAAGGGATTTACTAATAGTGATGTGAAAACAAGTGAGTAATAGTGTATTGGTGTCCAGATCACTTCTACATAATTGGCAGAAGGTATCTTCAATATTGATTCTCGGAAACCTCTCTATACATTCAGGAAAAGCACATGGATAGTTCTCGGGGAACTGAAACTCTCTGCCGTTGTACCAATGCTTCATATAGAAGCTCTAGACGAACGACATTACGTAGTCCTTTTAATCCTTCACATCTCTGTTGCCTGCAGTGAAAAATAAGCTGACCTTAAGGCCATTGTTCTTCAATTCTATCCACTAAATTGATCAATTTCAATTATTCAGGTACCAATATGGGCAAAAAATGCAGCATAGCCAATTATTCTTTTGAGTCACCAAAATTATAAACAATAGAAATAACTTTTAATATCTGGAACACCATTCTTCTGTTCATGAGCTTTGGTATCTAAAATACTAACGTAAACATATAATGTCAACTTTACTGGCTGTAACTCTTGCCCGATTAAAAATGATATGAGACCTTATAAGGGTTCCTTAATCTTATTGAATACTGCAACCAATACACCATCTTATTGACTTCAATTTTCAGCTATTCTGTTTTTAAAGTAGTAGTAGTTGTTTGATGCTTGCAATTAGACTTGCTTTCTAGGAATTAGTAATCTTGGAAAAATGACTTTCAATGTCTGTGGTAGATCAGAGATAAAGAATTTTTAGCATGTTAGCATGTCAGCATCAGAAGGATAAGTAACGGGGAGTTCTGAATTACTCTGCCAGAAAGTTATTCAAGAGCTTGTTGATGGCAGCACCAGGAAGACAGTAAGAGATGAATTAGAGCTTGTTTTGCTCCCAAGGCAACTCTGGTGTTGTTTGAAAGACATTGCAGGTGGCGGAACTTGCTGTGAAGTTGGGTGGCTGTTCGAAAAAGGACGTGCCATGACGTCCAAATGCATATTTTCTGATAATGGGAAGTTAAAGGTAAGTAGTTTTCTTATTGTTTCTTCCAAAAAGGAAAAACAATTGTTATTTATCTTCAGTCTCATTTTAACCTTTTGCTCCTTCCATATCGTTGATAATATTAGCTTCTGGTGTCAGTTGAGCAACTTTTTTTTTTTTTTTTTTTTTAAATTTTGAAATAACTGGAGTTTGCCATTCTCTATAGCTTGATCAAACTTGCTATACTGAATATTGTATTACCACCCAATTTTTAAATGGATCACAATTTCCAAGCACCCGCTCATTGTGACACTCAATGTTTCATTATTCTTCAGGAAATATCTATAGCATGTGAAAGTGCAGCATCAGCATAATAGTGCCAGTTACCTGCAACATTGGCACAGTCATATGGCCAGAGCAGTTAGAAGACAACTGTTCAATTTCCCTTTCCCAGAATTAAACTAATGAACGGGAAGTATATAATTGTATGTTCAACATAGTTTTGTTCACATGTGACAACCATTCTCTGTATAATATTGGTCTAAGATAAATGATATTGATCTGATATGAAAGAAATCGCAGATGTTTTGATGGGATCTCAACTTCATATCATGTCTTTGAAGCAAAATGTTTGCTTTATCTTTTTTGTTGGCTAGATCACTCTTGTAACTAGTTGTGACTATTTTTTGGAATGTGTAAGCTCCCTGGTGTTAGACTAGTATAGTTTTGTTTACAGGAGCAATCACATTCTCTCACTCTTCTGTAACTTTCGATGCATCTTCTTGATAACTTTAGTGAAATCTTCTTACTACATAAAAAAAATGATACTCTCTCCATTCACTTTTACTTATCACGTTTCTCTCCATTCACTTTTACTTATCACGTTTCATTTCTCAGGAGTCAACTTAGACTAATTTTCGAAACTAAATTGAATTAGATTAATTCGATATTTTGAAGTTTAGATGTTCTAAAACTATACAAAAAATACTATGATGAAATTCTTCTTGTATTAATATGATGAAAAACGACATCTTAAACTGTTGATCAAAATTCATGTACTTTAACTCTAAAAAAAAACGAAACCTAACAAGTAAAAGTAAACGATATAAGCTTAAGTGGAGTGAGACATGATGAGTAAGAATTCATGTAACCGATCTCATTTGATTGGGATTAAGGCATAGTTGTTTTGACAACCATTCTCTGCTAATGAGCTCTATTAAAGCTATGTACCAATGATATGCCTTCCCTGAACAAAATTAATATTATCTTTCGATCGAGAAAAATGTATGGATACCAGCATCACTATAAACAAGCATCAAAATAAATATCATCAATTACACGAGTACAAAGGCAAAAATCATTCACGGAATAAGACATGATAAGATAAACAACCTAATTTAACAATTTGAAACAAGAATGAAGCCTCAACTAAAGAACACAACTAATTTGAAGACATTAGTGGGAACATTTTCAACACTAAGGACTATATATAGAGCTCACAACAATTCGTGGAATGCTCGAAGAATATAGCAGTCCGACAGGTCTTTCACTCATCCTCTTCTACGCATACTCGAAGGTACAGGATGTTACTGTCAGAATTAGGTAGGAGTCACCATGTTATCATGAAAGTTTATGGCCTCTGGTCTCTTTTCTGTACAACCTGCAAACTAGCCAGTGCCAAAATTAGAATCCTCTTTTGCAGAATACATGATGAACACCAAACTTCACTTTTTTGCAATGCAGCATGTTCTACAAGATTCAATCAAGTCCAATTATCCATAAAAGCATCTTTTTCAAAACCCAAACAAGTACATGACTTAATATTCGTTATTGCTTTTAGGAGAGCTAAGAAAGTTTTAAGATTATGTGATTTTCAGAGGAGATAATTGTTCATCGCTTTTGTAAAGAGAAATTAACAAATGGACTTGGATCTCAACAATTCCATGAGGGCTCAAAGAAATGCAGGAAATTTAGTGCTCTCATTGAAACTTGTAAACCTATCAATTCTATCAATGTTGAGGAAGAATACAAGAGCGTCTTTCATTAATCTTTCATTCTCTTTTTGGAAACTGGCTAAGAAAATATTCAAGATGTATTTATTAAAGAAAATATTCAAATGCATGATAGAAGGTGCAATCTAAGAAAGAACTGGATGTACGTCTCAAAACACCAATTTGCTGCATCCACTTACAAGGAAAGCATGAATTTCTACTGAATTCATAAATCTACTTCCCAACTCTCTTTCCCTGCACGAACCATAGTAAAGAGATACGTCCCCTCTTAGCTCGACTTAACCCCACGCTCTACCTCTGTCCGGACCCAAAACCAAAAAGTATGATTGTTGCTGCATCTATAGCCTTTTCTTTACAACTATATGATCCAACTGTTTTCCTATTTGTTCCAATGAAGCCATCAAAGGACCTTAAGAATTACATCAAAATCAATTTACAACATGCAACTAATTCATGCCATCATACGTTTCGGAGCATATTCATGAGCAGATCTTCAAGATCAAACAAAACCGTTCACCAAACCACCAAGTTTTGTGATGCCTCACTAATATATATTCTGTAGAAACCTAGAACCACATGGATTTTACTCTCAAATTCTCACTCATACCTCCTGGTCTCATGAATGCTCCACCAAGCATGTTAAGTTGCAAATCTGGATGATGCAGGATGTTATATTTCAAATAATCCACTACTGAGAGAAAAACCAATAGACTTTTCTTTTTTGGCAAGAGGGCAGTGAATACAGCCTAAGATGAAAACAAGCCAATCTCAGGCCTATAGTCCCATCTTCACTGTATCTTCCTTTTGTTGATGCATTCTCATATTGCATGATCCTTGGTCTGAACTGTGCAATTTTGTTCTCCAACTTTAAAATGAAACATATTAACTTAGATACAGCCCAGAAGACTCTCCTCACTAACTGATTTCCGACCTATTTCCCAAACCTCTTCCTTTCCCAGTCCAATTATGAGCTCCACATTGTCATCGTTTCAAGTCAACTAAACAAAACCATAGGTCTAACAATACTGATCAGATCATGGTCACTTCAGTCGAATGTCCAAATTGGGATACTGAAAACATTATAATCACGTAATTAAGAAGCCCATCAGATTAAAACATACACCTCACTGAACTTTTAAGGTTCAATCAAACTTTCTTCGTAGTTTTACACTACAATATAGTGAATAACCAAACAGGATAGCTGGCAGACTTTGGCCCTAGTAACTCCTATATCAAACCTTGATGTTGCAACTCAAGTATTACTCAAAGGAGGTGCAAGGCTGACAGAAGAAACAAAACAACCACAACATGGACCACTGCCAATTGAAAAACAAGTTCTAGTCATTTATGCAATTGTCAAGGGACTTTGTAATCAAATGCCACTAGACAGAATTCCTCAATATGAGAGCCATTGCAAATAGTGTAAAACCAGCCGCTCTTTTACATTGCTAATCAATTGTCAATAAGAAGCTTTCACTAATGTTTCTTCTTCCTTCTTTCAGATCTCAACCCCAAAAATCAACCCAGTCATTTTACAATTTTACGTGGGACAGCATAACCATAGTGCACAAATTACTTCTGCTGAAGGGGAAAAGATCTTTGGTAGAGGAAAAGACTCAAATCCAAAAGTTAATGTAAAATGGATACATGCCTTTCCAATTTAGTTTTCAGTAGAAAAGAACATTTTAAGATTTTTGGTAAGTACACCAAATACAAGGCATGAAGTAAAATGATGCACTTTAATTATCACGTGGTATAAGTTCCTAATTGTCATAAGTTCTGAGCGTCCAGAAAAAAGGTTATTGTTTCAAAAGAAAAGGGGCAGAAATATACCTACTAGAGATGTGTCCGTCTGAGAAGCTAATGAGCTCCCGGTGCATCTCTCATGCTCAAATTTAGACTATTTCGCATTGTTCGTCTCCCTACACATGGATTTCCTTTTTGCATCATAGCAACAAATTCTCCATAATCAATTCGTCCATCCTGGAAAGAAGTGCACCAGGAAACAGATTATTATATATGAGGAGAGACAACTATAAATACAAAAAAGAACCATTATAATCACAGAGAATTCTCATAGCATGGTGCCACATTGAGGCACAAACTCCAATGAATTTTGCCTGCAAGGGGGCGCATGGAGGCATAAAATCTACTGAATGATCAGGATTTGAGTTTGTGCCAAACTTTTGGGAAGCTAAAAGCACTTTTGTTGGAGATTTGAGGTGTTTGGGCAAAATGGAAATGTGCTTTTGAACAACAGAAAAAGCAAAAGCAGCTTTCCTGATGTAGGGAATAAGCTACATATCCTTATTGATAAATTTTATTTACAAAACTACCCCTTATTGATTTTAAAAAGGAAATCAACCATTAAAACATTGTCCCCTTCTCCTTCACCATGGATTTTCGACAGTATCTTCTCAACTCTCTTTATGCGAATCTTAAACAAAGGATGAACTATTTTAGTTAAATATAATTGAAAAACTTCATCAATGTCTCTAATGATAAATAATTAAAATCATTTTTCTTTTTAAGTAACATTAATTATAAATGAAATCTGTACATGTTCTTTTTTCGTAAATTGACGCTTAAAAGCGCTTTATTGTAAAGATTGACCATACACAAACAACTTTTCAAATATTTAACAACAGTGATTCTCGAATGATCTGACTAAACCAACTGCTACAGTTCCAAAGTACTTTCTTGAAAAGTACTTTGACTACTTTTCAAAATAAGCTGACTTTACAAAAGTTTGATCAAGCACGCTCACACTCAAGAAACCTGCAGTCCTGAAGGACTTATCAAAAGACAACCAATAGTTTATGTGATTTGAAATACTTAGAGATGCTACTAAGTTTCATACTACATAATTTACTACTTTATCTACTAATTATTCTTTTTTAAACACTTGGGATCTATGTTTATCTGTGAGCATGAGTTACATGTTTCATCGCTTTAATAATCCTATAATCCTTGCACAATTATAATTCCGTTAGTGTGACTAAAAATGAGAGGCTGAGAAGACTTAGCTTAGGCAATCAGCCCAAATAAAATAATGACGTAATCTTCAAAGATAATTTTGAAAAGAATCGGAATGCGTCCAAACAATAATGAATACACAGAGATATCTGGTAAACTATTAAAGCACTTCAGTTTCATATTTAGTAACTAATAGATAACTTTATGTTCTAAAACAGGGACTTACATTATCCTGATCGACTTCTCTTATAATATCCTCAAAGTAAACATCTGTCATGTTATGCTCTACACAAGCTTGCTGGACCTCATCAACCGTTATATAACCACTTCCATCTTTGTCAAAATATTGAAATGCTGCCATGAGATGTTCCTCGCGCTCCAATTTATTAAGATGAACGGTTGCCGCAATGAATTCTCCATAGTCAATAGTTCCACTATTGTCCACATCAGCCTGAATTTGTGAGTGACATAATAGCTAGTTAGGTACACAAATAATGGAAGACATGAACCTTATAGAAGCACATCTTTAGAGTTGAGAGACACTAGAAAGATCAACAGAGAAATCATTGGGATCAAAAGTTCAAAACAAGGGACTGTACAATAAAGATCATGGTGTTTATAATCAGGCATATGAAGCGGTTCCAAGTCACAGTTTCGCCCGAACAGTTTCCTCAACTTTCAGGGACTTGACACACATAAAAGAAAAGCTGAGTACCTTGCCAATGAGCTTCAGCTGCTAGAAAAGTACTCAATTAATTTAACAAAGGAAAGAGCCAAAATTCCAATTCAACTCTCTTCTTTCCAAACAGATAAAATTTACCATGTGACCATGATGTCACGGGTTCGAGCTGTGGAAACAACCTCTTACAGAAATGCAAGGTAAGGGTGCATACAATAGACCCTTGTGGTTATGGCCCTTCCCCGGACCCCGCGCATAGCGGGAGCTTAGTGCACTGGGCTGCCCTTTTTACCTTGTGCCATTCTACAGAGATGAAGATTTTGCCCTTGGCAGATAGTCACATCATTATTAACTTGAGAAAGATGTTGAGAACATATTTATTTAATCACTTTGCAATAAAGACTTACTGCATCCATAAGTTCCCGTATCTCCGTATCCTTTAACGTAGAGCCATATTTTCTCAACCCTGCTTTTAGTTCATCAAATGTAATTGCACCACTACTATCAGTATCCATGGCCTTAAACATCTCTCTCAGACCAGCAATCTCTTCTTCAGACAAGCTTTCAGCAATCACCTGGAAGCAGAAACAATGTGTGAAGCTTCAATATGTTGCACATTTTCAAATACATGTTCCAGCAACCCAGAGGGAACACAATAAAGCTTGTCAAAGATAGTATATTGGTTTGATTGGACATGGAAGGACCTACTTTTTACAGTATTTCTTGACACATAAATCTACAACAAGATTTGAACACATACCCGCAAAGCCATCTTTTTTAACTTGTTCATAGCAGAGAACTGTTTTAGGCGAGAAAGTACTGCAGGATCCAGTGCTCTATCAGGAGCGACACCATTTTCGCAGATCCAAGGATGGCCTGCAAAACATTTGAGGATATTGTAATATGAACATTATTTCATTCACCTGCCTAATGTCATAGAACTTAGAAGTAGGCACAGGTATACTACACAGATGCAATTTGATACACCTTAAACAGTGCGAATCGATACTTTCCAGTCATGATGGGCCAAATTTAACTGTTCAATTAGACTTGTGTAATTATTCAGAAGGGTTTAATAGTAAATAACCTGATACTGGAAAAGGCTCCAACATAATCAGAATAATGTACCAATCAAAAACATAATCAGAACATGTTATAACGTAGGTCTGAGAAACTTTCTCTGCAGTCAAAATAAAGTTTTATACGCTAAGCATGACAGGGACCCAGAAATCAGATTAATAGCCACGAAGGATTCCCATGGTCTTACACCCAATACATTTTATCACAAAGCTTACATGGTTCCCTAATCATTCAACTTTGACAAAGCATGACATTGGTACAAAATCTGATTCTCTTGATTGAGTAACCATCAAAAAAGAATACCCAGATTCATCACCAAAAGAAAGAATAAACAAAAGCTTCATGACATTGTTACAAATCTGCTAAGAAAGAATAAACAAAAGCTTCATGACATTGTTACAAATCTGCTCTCTCCACTGAATAACTATCAAGCAAGACCAGACAGATTATCACTAACAGGGAGAATAAATGAAGCTAAAACGAAAATATTCGACTGATAGACAAAACAAAAGGTTACTATCACTTAATAAGGTAAACATACACAATACTTCATGAGCAGTTAACCGCTCTGAGGGCTGCATGCACAACATCTTCCGGATAAGATCTTTTGCACTCTCAGATATCAACGGCCAAGGGTCTGAGTCAAAATCAATGTGCCCTTTCAGAACTGCATCAAATATGCCCTGCTGCGTTTCTGTAGAGTTTAGATTGTGAGCTTATGGAGATAGAAAGAAAGTTGATAACATACATAAAATTATTAGAGGATATACCTGCCCAAAATGGTGGCACACCACTTAGCAGTATGTAGAGTATGACTCCTGCTGTCCACACATCTGCTTGGGGACCATAATGCTTCAAAAGCACCTCAGGAGCGACATAATATGGACTACCAACAACATCTGTGAATATTTGGCCTGCAGGAGCAAACAAGGAATACCAACATAACAATATAAGGAAATGATAGAATAACAGTTGCTACCAAATCAATGTCTCCGAAACTAATACTCTCCGTTTCAACTTGTTTGTCTTAGTTTGACTCGGCACGGAGTTTAGAAAATAAAGAAGACTTTTGAATCTTGTGGTCTTAAACTAAAAATGTGTAATGTACCAAAATGCCCTTTAAGTCTTGTGGTCTTGAATATGCATGTGGAATGTTGGGTGTACAGAGTTACTGAATATAGAAAGTAGCATTCTTTTTGAAACAGACTAAAAAGGAAAGTAAAACAAACAAATTGAAACGGCGTGAGTATTACTGATCTCCCAAAGAGTGACTAGTTAGGGATATATATATATAAGAGCATCTCCAAGAACGCACTTTAGTAATGGTTCCAGCATCAACTTAGAAACTAATAATGGTTCCAGCATCGACTTAGAATACAGCCGCGAAAATCTCAACAGAGAGTCATTAAGACAAGCATGCACAAACCATTCTTGAGGGAAATAAAAGACCAACTTAATAACAAAACATTGCATTACTTATTATCCAATAAGATAATGCATGAATTAAAGGAAGACTAGCTGTATTCTAAAACAAGAATAATTAACATACCAACAAAACAAAGTAAGACCAGAAAGCTAAGCTGAAACATCATTTACCTGGCTTAAAGAAAACAGAGAGTCCAAAATCGATGGCCTTAAGAGAGAAATCATCATCCTTATTAACCAACAGGAAATTCTCAGGTTTTAAATCTCTATGCATAACGCCAAGTGAATGACACGCCTCAACAACCCCAACAATAATTTTAGTCAATTCAGCTGCCTTTCTCTCACTATAATGACCTCGTTGAATAATACGATCAAACAATTCACCACCACTACATATCTCCATAACAATATGAACATATAAAGGATCCTCATAAGCTCCCTTAATGGTAACAATATTCTTATGACCAGACAAATGATGCATTATCTGAATTTCCCTTCTAACATCCTCAACATCCTCTTTTGAAATCAACTTTCTCTTCGAAATAGATTTACAAGCGTACTCAGCACCTGTAGCAGTGGCAAAGTCAGAAATTTTACTAAAGATGTTCGAAATTTAATACTCCCTCTGTCCCAATTTATGTGATACAATTCGGATTTCGAGAGCCAAAGAAGAAAATCTTTTGACCGCGATTTATTCATAATTCATGTCCTTTATATGTTTTAAATTGTTAATTATTGTGACTTATAGTACTACTTTTTATGTAGTTTCTAAATATGTAAATTATTTTTCAAAAAACTTCAAAGATTGTATGTCTGAATTCACAGTCAAAATAAAGATGTTTGACCCTCGAAACTCAAACAGTATCACATAAATTGGGACAAAGGGAGTATATATCTATAAAAAGTAATTTTTGACCTACAATTTATGTGACACACTTCCCTTTTTAGTTTGTCCCAAAAATAATGTCACAATTCTATATCTAGAAACAATTTAACTTTAAAGTCACGCAAATATTTAAGGCTTGTTTTGGACCACAAAATTTCAAGTTTTCACATAGTCAAGCTTTATCACATAAATTGGGACGGAGGGAGTAATATTTTCTATATAAACAGTATAATTAATTTTTTACGAAGGGTGTTCAATTGACCACCAACCTGTAGAATTCTCAGTGCATAAATAAGTGGTACCAAACTGTCCTTGTCCTAACTTACGTCCCAAAGTGTAAAGATCACGAATGTTAGGGGTCTTATGTCCCATTACATAATAAGCCTGATTACTTCCTGAACGATTCATACTGGCTTTTCTAGGACTAACAAGGGAAAGTGAAGTTTCCTTTTTGGGAGAATAATTGTCTGATGAAGAATATGAATTGCCAGATGAAGGGTTGAGATTGGAGTTTAAACTATCTTCGGGCTGATTATAGCCCGTAAATGTTTTTCCTCCTATAGATCCACGGCATGTATTGCCCATCAAACAATCACAATGTCACACTCAGATAAAGCATTCGTCATCTACAAGTGTTTTGATAACTTTTTCTTCAATAAGCTGGAAAACAAAAAACAAACAAACAAAAGGGCAGTTACACAGTCAGGTAAATGAATTTACGAAAGAAACTGAAATGAACAACCTAGAATGTTGGAAAAGAATAATTTTGTGAATAACCTAGAATGTCGGAAAAGAATAATTGAAAATTGTAGGAAACGAAAATTAGTTAAGATATGGTATTTTAATTTATGTCTAGCTAGAATTTATAGTCAAATTTATGTTGTAATGTTTTCGTCAGCCACAAATGTTTTTTTTTTCCTTCAATAAGCTGAAAAAAAAAAGGAGAAATTACAGAGTCAGGTAACAGAATTTGTGAAGAAACTGATGAAATGAACAACATAGAATTTTGGGAAAAAATAATTCAAAGTTGTAGGAAACAAAATTAGTTAGAATTTGGTATTTTAATTCATGTATAATTAGGATTTATAATCAAATTCATGTTATAATACTTTCGTCATCCACAAATGTTTTGTTTTCTTTTTCTTCAATAAGCTGGAAAAAACAAAACAAAAGGTCATTTAATGAATTTGCGAAGAAACTGAAATGAACAACATAGAACGTTTTCGAATCAGATCGTGTTGAGAAAAAATAATTAATTTAGATACGAATAGGTTTTTCTGTTTCGTACTGTTATAATTAGCTAGTTATTTTCATTCATATAATAGAGTTTATGAATAAAATATTTTCCAGAGCGAAACAAAATGGAGAAATTAGCTTAATGAATTGGTGCAACACAGAGAAACATACTTTTAACTCTTTTGTCAATTGTCATCCACAAATGTTTTGATATTTATTTCTTCAATAAACTGGGAAAAAAACGTTGCAATTTAAAGGATTTGCGAAGAAACTGAAATGAAGAATATAGAATGTTTTGGAATCGGATCAAGAGAGAAATAAATGGAGAAATTTGCTTTAATGAATTTGAGCAATATAGAAAAAAAAAAAAACTTACATAGAAAAAACATGCAATGGAGAGTAGATCTGAAAGAAAAAGGGAAAAGAAATTGAAAGAAGAGGAAAACAGGAATGATATTATGGAGAGGAAGACGAGAGGAAGGAGGAGAAAGAGAGTAAATGGAGGTCCAACTAAAACATTGGTCACCTTCAATTAAATATAAAATATAGTAGTACATGCACTCTAACCTATTTTAATTCATTGGATTACTCTCCCTTGTGATTAAAAAAGAATGTTCGTCTTTTTATAGTTTTAATCAAGTTGTTTACTATTTTTTCTGTCTCTGTCTCAATTTATGTGATACTTTTAGTTTTTCGAGATTCAAACTGTATGAACATTGAATCAATATTTTAAAAAGTATTTTTTTCACAAAATTAATATGAGAAAAGTTGCAACTTATAATACTTTTCATGTAGTGTTCAAATATATAAATTTTCATCTTAAAACATTGAGTTAATCTAATCTAATTTAGCTTTATAAGACAGACTTTTAGTTATGTCTTAAGGCAAAGTCTGTTGCATAAGGCTTGCGAAATTATTTATTTTATTTTACTGAGCGGGATCGAACGCAGAATCTCGGAATATTTTTGGCCTACTTTTTAAGCAAAGGACAAAAATTAAAGACCAACAATTTGAGAGGGCAAAAATTATAGACCACCCCAAAAGAAGGACAATCCGCCCAAAAAAATGATTTATGTTTAGCTAATTAATTTTTGTCAATGTAGAACAGTGATTTTTTATGGGCCAAGATTTCAAAAAATGCTTTAGGGTAGAAGCTATGTTTTAAAACATTTTTTTGCGCGGATTGCCCTTCTTTTGGAGTGGTCTTTAAATTTTGTCCTTCATATTTGTGGTTTTTAAGTTTTGTCCTTCGCTTGAAAAGGTGGACGAATACCCGAGGTTCTGGGTTTGAACCCCCGCTCAGGCATAAAATAAAAAATAATTTCGCAAAGCAGGGCTGGGGGGCGTTGTTGCGTCCAAACGCACACGCAAGTAGACGTAGTCGTACAAGTAATATAGTGATTTTAGAAATCGGATGTCGAACCCACAGGGAGTTATGATTAATCGTCAACTAAATTAAACTATCCAAATTATCTATACAAGAGATGAAATTCGAAGATTGTGATTATAAATTAATTGAAGATAAAAGAGACAAATAGTGAACTTCAACAAAGAAAGAGCGGGTTTTATTATTATCAATGAGACGAATGTTCCAGGGTTGCAGTTGGTTCACCAATCCTGTTGAGTTTTCGAACTATTTCCCTTTAATACGAATTATTGACGACTGCTAATTTACCAGATTATTAACTCTCGTAGTATTCTCCCGAACTACTACTCGCCTATTCAAAACAGTTTGCCGCCTATATTCCTATGGAATTGACTTGTTAAGAACGCAATTCGTTTATGGTATTTAATTATACGCGACGCCTAGGTATATTCCTATCTTAGCCACAAATCCTAGCCCAACTGTAGGGATAATCAGATCACGCCCTCTTTAATCCTTCTCTAATCTAACAACATCTTTCCCAAGCATGTATATTAGATAGTCGATAGAACCTAACTGTTGGCCAAACAATCAAGCAATTATTAACAGAATTAAAGAAGCAATCAAACTCACAACTCATATTAAGATAAGAAATAATCACCAAACATCAATAATCATGATTTACCACAACCCTAGAACGAGAAGTTTAGCTCCACATAAACATAGAGGAAAAACAACAAATCATTCAAAGAAAATATACAAACTAGTAATAAGGAGAAGAAAAGAGTAAACCCAATAATCTCCGGCCTCCACGGCGGCTCCTACTCTCTCTAGGTCCAAAGTCCTCTCTTCTAATGTAAAAACGGTTATTTATAAGCTAGGGCAAATATCAGATAAGTGGGCCCAATCCCGATCTAAATAGGACAACTGACGCCGCTTGTGCGCTGGC
Source organism: Lycium barbarum (assembly GCF_019175385.1). NCBI lineage: Eukaryota > Viridiplantae > Streptophyta > Magnoliopsida > Solanales > Solanaceae > Lycium > Lycium barbarum. The sequence goes on along the minus strand of NC_083344.1, from coordinate 110,745,140 downwards.
TGTGCGTCGCATGGCCAGCGCATAACCTCCTTTTCTGTTCTTCTTGTGCGGCGCATGATTAACGCATGGTCTATCTGAGATTCAGGAATGGTGTTTTTGTGCGCTGGCTGTGCGGCGCATGGCCAGCGCATGAGACTCTTTGGTGATCAGATTTTGCCTTCAAGTGCTACCCTGAACGAGTGAGAGATCCTGGAAAAGGGAGTCTTCTGGTTGCGGGATCTCCGGCAGAACTTCCTTCGCAACGTTCAATCGACGTACATAGCCTCGGGATCACTCAAAACTGCCCCGAATACCCTTCATTGGTCATTGTTGTACCTATTCATATAAACATACCAACATAAGCTCATATACAACAATTCGCATTCAAAACTGCGATGAAAGTGCTAGAAGTAAAGTGTAAATGACACTAAATCTAGATATTTGTGCCAAATATCAGGCGTGTATGCCGAATCTAGCATATACTCCTTAAGGAAAAATTAAAGTTATGCCGGATCCAACATAACTAAAAGTCTGTCCCATGAGGCAGAACTTTTCCTTAAGGAATAGTTTAGTTATGATTTATGGGGCAACCTTTTAGTTAAGGCATAACCAAAAGTATGTCCTATAAGGCAGAACTTTTCCATAAGACATAGACTTTGCCTTATAAGACAAACATTTAGTTATGCCTTAAGGAAAAGTTCCGCCTTATGGGGCATAGTTTTAGTTACCCATAAGACATAACTAAAAGTATGCCCCATAAGGCGGAACTTTTCCTTAAGGCATAACTAAAAATTTGCCTTGAAAAGTAAAAAAATAAAATACATACCTCAAGGCAAAGTCTGCCGGAGGAGGCAGAGCGAAATTCAAACTCTGCCTTGTGAATTTTCTTAAAAATTTTGACTGAGCGGGAGTTTGAATCCGAAACTCGTGGGTTTTAGACAAAAGGACAAAAATTAAAGACCACCAATTTGAGGGGCAAAAGTTAAAGATCACCCCAAAAGAAGGGCAATTCGCAAACTTCTAAAAAAATAGATTTTATTACTATTCAAAGTCATTTATCTTTTTCCAACTCTTTAAAATAAAAAAAAAGATATGCACTTTTGACTCTTCAAAAACCGGTAAAACAGGCTATTATACACATCTTTAGCTTAAATAACAAGATTCAAAAACACTTTACACTCAATGTTTAACAATTATTTGCCCATGCTTCTCATTTAATAAAAATCTGTGGGTCAAAGTACCCTTATTCGTTGGTCTACGAAATCAAAATTTTTGGATTCGATCTCCAGCAGAGGCGATGAATTCATTGTTTTCTTACCAAAAATAAAGTTTCGTAAGGCATATTTTTATAGAAACTTTGCCTTGTCCGACAGAGTTTCCGTAGGAATTAAATTTCTGGCATAAGTTGTGTAGTAACTAATTCGCAAGGCATAAGTTTAGAGAAACTTTGCCTTGTCCGGCATAACTTGTGTAGTGCCGACTGCCGAACGAATTAGTTACTCCACAACTAATGCCGAAAAATTTAATTCCTACAAAAACTATACCGGACAAGGCAAAGTTTCTATTAAATTATGCCTTGCAAAATTAGACGGGTAGGCCGAATTGTTTTTTTATATATATATCAGGCAGAAGGAGATGTTTGGGAGAAAAGCCCCGTCTAATGGTGCTTTTTTTAGGAGTTCCCCTTCTCCGGTACATTTTACTGTGTACAACTAGGGGTCGGGGGACGTTGAATAGTAAACTCGGACTATCAAGATCGACTAAATGAGAGTGTGGCTGATCACTTTTTTTTATTATTTAAAGTGTTGAAGGATAAAAATTAAACACTAGTAATTTGAGGGTCAAAAATTAAAGGCCACCCAAGGTAGGAGCATTCGTGCGAATTACCCTAATGTTTAATCAAATCTAGACGCATAAAATAGTATACACCTTATACTATGAAGATTCGATTTGATTAAAAATACAGGCCAGTATGTTAAAGCAGTCCAAATGTTGCATTGCCTCGAAACAACACAAAGCCAGATTTGTCTCCTGTAGCTACATATAAATAATTCAAACAGTCCAGATGTGGCATTTCCGAAGCAGTGATTTGTCAGATGCTTTTGGCAAAACTCCAAAACATGAATTTGGATATTCACCGAGTATTTTGCACTATACAATGGATGGCCACCAAGCTAAGTGTGACCACCAATAGGATTCACTGAACAAGATTCAACCTAAAAAGTGTGATAATGGTAGGCTCTACTTTACCCCAAGCAAATCTTGACATAACCTTCCAACTTTCAAGCGGTATATTCAGTATGTATGTACGTTATATATTTCTATGGAAACAAAATGTGAATTATACATTTATTTCAAAGATATAGGATATAATTTTTTAAAGGGAAAAATTTATAAATAGATGCTGGTGGGTAGATATTTTATTCCGTCCTAATCAGGGGCGAATTTAGAGGCAAACAATTACATTGTATACATAGGGTAAATTTTTTGTGCTGGTGTACATATAATAACTTTTAAATACTCTGAACAAATGCAGAATGTTAGCTCAAGCGGTCTAGGTATTCAAAATTGTCTCTAGCGTCTTAGGTTTAATTTCTAGGGATAACATTATTTTTATATATAGCTTTTATGATTTTTTTCAAATCCATGAGTGAAAATCTTGAATCAGCTACTGGCCCTAATCATGGAAATGTTCTTTAAAAATAATCTGTATAAGTCTAAATAAAGTTTCTGAATCTATAAAACACTTAGTAAAAGCAGATTACACAATATGTAAAAACTAAAAACCAGTAAATTACAGAAAATGGACAAATGAACAGAAACAGTGTTAAAAAAAAAATATATTCAGAACATAATCGAGCCCACTTAGTTCAAAGTGTGTCCTTAAGGAAATTATTCCCCTCACAGTACTCGAGGTTGATGGAATATCCCCTCCCAGGATAGAACGATTATCTTACCAAAATAGTAGTACTCCAAATTCTGGTAGCGACGAACCACTCAATGGCAGTATATCACACAGAAAAGAAAACTTGTAAGAAGAGTAGAAGAATAGAGGATTTCAGAAAAATTCGTAAGTAATAATCTGAATATTAACTGGAATTTATAGCCATTAACGCACTGGTTGGGAAAAGGTTTGCACCTTTTCAGAAAGGGTTGCAACCTTTCAGAAAATGTACGTTTAAAAAAAAAAAACGGAGGGAAATTTAAATTAATCCGGGGAGAAACGGGTCGCGGGTCAGACACGCGGATCCGGGTCACTAACGGGTCAGAATCTGGAAATAATTAATTAAATTAAAATTTAAAAGAATTTTGGTCCAAAAAGATTATCAATCAAATCATTTGACCAAATCCAAATCCAAAGCCAAAGCCGAAGCCGAGCCGAGCGAGCGACGACGACGGCGCGTGGGGTCCTTTCCCCCTCAACCCTTTTAGCAACTAGAGAAGGTGTAATGTAATATGTACACCTCTCTTTTTCTCTCTTTTTCCTATGTGGGACAGATGCTTTAACCAAAGCACAAGGAACCTTTTACATTTCCCAAAGCAAAAAGGGACCTTTTATATTCCCTTCACTTTTCATCCCATCATTTCCCATTCACCAATATCAAAAAACCCAACAATCCCCCACATGAATGGGGAATGGCCATAATATAAAAGAATGCGCGGACAAGTGTGATATACAAGCGAAGATTGACTGCATCTGGATAAGTAGGTTTCCCTTTGAACTTTCCGTAGTGAACTTACATCGGATATACTCGATCAATCGGTAGATTTGATATCTTTGAACCGTCGAACTTTGTTGTATACCTAGACAACATAAATCACACAATCAACCTTCAACCATTTATGGTTCTCACGGTTGTGTTCGTTTCAGCCATGAACACCGCCTGGTTTCATGAGTGCATAGAGAATGGGCCTTCACTATCATTCCCTTTTAAAGCGGCTTACACTTAACACTCACATAGGTGATTTCTAAACATGTGGTCTTATAGCCACATTATCTGGTCATACACTGCCAGATTTAGATAATCATTAAAAATTTTAATGTTTTATTAACTCATTAACAAGCCATAAAGTTTTATCCTTATTTCTGAACATTGTCTTCATCCGAGAATGGGTTGAGTTGTTTGACAATGTTGAACCGTCAGTCATAACTTTGTTTGATCTCTTTGAACCTAGTTCTTGGGATCTCCAGTCTGCTAGGTAGAGTTACCGCCATGATGACTTGTCCTCGGCCTTAACCCCATTCCCATTGATGATCTACTAACTCCCTCTCTAGATAAGCCTTTTGTAAGCGGATCCGCTACGTTATCTCTTGACTTTACATAGTCAATCGTGATAACGCCACTAGAGAGGAGTTGTCTAACGGTATTGTGTCTTCGTCGTATGTGACGAGATTTTCCGTTATACATTACGCTCCCTGCCCTTCCTATTGATGCTTGACTGTCACAATGTATACATATAGGAGCCAAAGGTTTGGGCCAGAATGGAATATCTTCTAAGAAATTCCGGAGCCATTCAGCTTCTTCACCGGCCTTGTCTAAAGCTATGAATTCAGATTCCATAGTGGAACGGGCGATGCAAGTCTGTTTGGATGATTTCCAAGACACTGCTCCACTCCCAATTGTGAAAACATACCCACTCGTGGATTTAACTTCAGACGATCCAGTGATCCAATTTGCATCACTATATCCCTCAATCACTTCGGGATATTTATTATAATGCAAAGCATAGTCTTGAGTATGTTTCAGATACCCCAAAACTCGTTTCATTGCCATCCAATGTGTGTAATTGGGATTACTTGTAAACCGACTCAGTTTGCTAATGGCACATGCTATATCTGGTCGTGTACAATTCATGATATACATCAGACTTCCCAACACTCTCGCATAGTCCCCTTGTGATTTACTTTCACCTTCATTCTTTTGAAGTGCGTAACTCACATCAATTGGAGTTCTGGCAATCTTGAAATCCAAGTACTTGAACTTGTCAAGTACTTTCTCTATGTAGTGAGACTGTGATAATGCTATACCTTGTGGAGTTCTATGAATTCTGACTCCTAAGATTACATCAGCAACTCCTAAGTCTTTCATATCAAATTTGCTAGCCAGCATGCGCTTTGTAGCATTTATATCTGCCATTTCTTTGCTCATTATCAGCATGTCATCAACATACAAACAAACAATGACTTCGTGACCTGGAGTGTTTTTAATGTAAACACATTTATCACACTCATTGATTTTAAAGCCATTTGCCAACATGGTTTGGTCAAATTTAGCATGCCATTGTTTGGGTGCTTGTTTAAGTCCATAAAGCGACTTTACAAGTTTGCAGACTTTCTTTTCTTTACCAGGAACCACAAAACCCTCGGGTTGTTCCATGTAAATTTCTTCCTCCAAATCACCATTTAAGAAAGCTGTTTTAACATCCATTTGGTGAATTTCAAGACCATACACGGCTGCCAGAGCCACTAACACCCGAATGGACGTTATTCTTGTTACAGGCGAGTATGTGTCAAAATAATCAAGGCCTTCTTTTTGTCTATAACCTTTGACTACAAGTCTTGCCTTATATTTGTCAATAGTGCCATCAGCTTTCATTTTCCTTTTAAAAATCCATTTAGAACCTAAAGGCTTGTTTCCAGGAGGAAGATCAACCACTTCCCATGTGTGGTTATCTAAGATTGATTGAATCTCACTATTGACTGCCTCTTTCCAAAATGCTGAATCAGAAGAAGACATCGCTGCTTTAAATGTTTGAGGCTCATTTTCAAGCAAGAATGTCACAAAATCTGGTCCAAAGGAAGTAGATGTCCTTTGACGTTTGCTACGCCTTGGATCCTTTTCACTTGGTGTACTTTCCTTTGGTTCTTCCCGCGGTCGTTTAGATCTTTCACTTGACGACTCACATTCAATTTTATACGGATAAATATTTTCAAAGAATTCAGCATTATCTGATTCAATTACCGTATTAACATGAATTTCGGGATTGTCGGATTTGTGAACCAAAAACCGACAAGCTTTGCTGTTTGTAGCATATCCAATAAAAACACAATCCACAGTTTTTGGTCCGATTTTTACCCTTTTAGGTAAAGGAACTTGTACTTTTGCTAAACACCCCCACACTTTGAAATATTTCAAGTTGGGTTTTCTTCCTTTCCATAGTTCATATGGAATGGATTGTGTTTTGCTGTGGGGCACTCTGTTGAGTATTCGGTTAGCTGTAAGGATAGCTTTCCCCCACAAGCTCAGCGGTAAACCGGAACTTATTAGTAAAGCATTCATCATTTCTTTCAATGTCCGATTTTTCCTTTCCGCAACTCCATTGGATTGTGGTGTGTAGGGGGCAGTGGTTTGATGAATAATTCCATATTCTAAACATATCTCTGCAAAAGGAGATTCGTATTCTCCACCCCTATCACTTCTAATCATTTTTATCTTTTTATTTAGTTGGTTTTCGACTTCATTCTTATATTGCTTAAATGCTTCTATGTGGGACAGATGCTTTAACCAAAGCACAAGGAACCTTTTACATTTCCCAAAGCAAAAAGGGACCTTTTATATTCCCTTCACTTTTCATCCCATCATTTCCCATTCACCAATATCAAAAAACCCAACAGGAAAACCCCTAATGTATATCCATGAATAAACTACATTATTTTTATATATAGCTTTTATAATTTTTTTCAAATTCATGAGTGAAAATCTTGAATCTGCCACTGACTCTAATCATGGAAAACCCCTAATGTACATCCAAGAATAAACTACATCGCTACAGGTATGTCTAGTCATATTCTAGTTACGAAAGCCTTAGATTCAGAAAAAGCAGTCCAAAAGTTACTAAAGAATAAGGTTGTGGACCTGAGATTGGCTGCAAGGGCGCGGGGGCAGAGGTCAAAAAAGTTTATGGCCCACGACAGGGTAAGTGGTGTCTTAATCAAAAAAGGCGTCTATGTTCATTGGAATAGACATTGATAGTCCCCACCCAATAAAAAGTTGCAAAATTATTCTGTTATTGTAAATTATATATCCCGAAAATATACAACTATAATAATAATTGAATCACTACAACAACAACACAACACATAATACCCAGTGAAATCCCATAAGATGTGATCCGGTACCCTTTGGCACAAGAAGAATAATTGAATCACTATGGTATACTATTCAGGTATATAACTATACATGTAAATAGCATACCTCGAAAGTGTGCAACGTATGTACCTACTGAGTATTTTTATAAATATTTTTCCCAAGTCTGGTATAGAATGTAATATTTTTCAAATGGGTATTCTTCGATTGCTTGAGCCAAGGGTATATCGAAAACAGCCTCAACGTAGAGGTAAGGTTTGCGTACACTCTATTCTCCACAAGTGAAAGTTATACTGGGTATGTTGTTGTTGGTATTCTTCGGTTAGTCTTTTTGGATCTCACGGGCCTACAGTAAATATTCCCAAAATTTATATCCTCTCCCTGATAATAGTCGTGGTTATTCTACAGCCATTTTTTTGCGCGGATTGCCCTTCTTTTGGGGTGGTCTTTAAATTTTGCTCCTCATATTTGTGGTCTTTAAATTATGCCCCTCATATTGCTGGTCTTTAATTTTTGCCCTTCGCATTGCAACACTGAGCGTTCACGCAGAAATCATGAGGTTCTGAGTTCAAACCCCCGCTCAAGCATAAATTAAAAAAGAAAACCGCAAGGCAAGATTTGGGTCGCGTGTATGCCGGACCCAGCATAAACTTATGAATGAATTACCAAAGTTATGCCGGACCCGGCATACTCATGCCTTATGGGCAGACTTGGCATAAGTATGCCGGATCTGGCATAACTTTGGTAATTCCTTCATAAGCTTATGCTGGTCCAACATAACTTTAAGATCTCATGTCAACTTTTTATAGATTTTTAGTGACATCAAAATGCTCTATTAAAATTCAAGTGGTTTTTGTGTCAATGTGGCCTAAAGACTTTCTTTGCTACATTTCCTATATTGGATATATTATAACTGCTCTTGTTAATATATTATGGGGTAGTGTTAGAAAAGAGTAATTGTCATGATTTTGTTCCATTATATCTAAGCCTAGTTTTTCATGGGTACTAACACTATGATAATTATTGACAGCATTTGCATGACGATGAGTGGAAGAGGCCACGTACAAAGTTTTTACCATGAAGCCTTTTAGTTCTGTAATAATATTAGGAGGACAATAAAATTCTTCCTAGGTACCCTCATCCGGTGGGGGCATACTTTTATGCCGGATCAGGCATAAACTTGTAAAGGAATTACCAAAGTTATGTTGGACCCAACATACTTATGCCAAGTCTGCCCATAAGGCATAAGTATGCCGGAACCGGCATAAGTTTGGTAATTCCTTAACAAGTTTATACCGTTGGAGACATACTTTTAATGGGCAAACTTTTATGCCGGATCCGGCATAAACTTGTGAAGGAATTATCAAAGTTATGTCGGACCCGGCATACTTATGCCAAGTCTGCCCATAAGTATGCCGGGTCCAGCATAACTTTGGTAATTCCTTCACAAGTATATGCCGGTGGGGGCATAGCAAATTTAAACTCTGCCTTGCGAATTTTTTTTAAAATTTTGACTGCGGGGGTTCGAACCTGAAACCCATGGGATTTAGCCGAAAGGCAAAACTTAAAAATTTCAAATATGAGGGACAAAATTTAAAGACCACCCAAAAAGAAGGGCAATTCTGCAGTTACCAGATACAAGACTTTATCAAAAGCAAATGCTTACACGCCACTCAGCATTAAAGTACAGCTTAGTGAAATTGTCAAAATTTTGCTTCCTGAAAGGAAGAAATGAGAAATTTGAAAGAATCATGAATTACAGAGGTCACACAAAGGTCAAGAACCACTTCGTTCCAATAAAATCATGAGCTCTCCACTCGACTTCGCTTTGCAGAAATATGACCATTTTCTTTTGACGTGTAATCCAGCACTGCAGTATTATCCTCATCCTTCAATTTGAAAGTCCAACCTAGAAAATCCGACTCCGGAAATAACATAGTTGGAGTTGTTGTGTAGAACGCAAGGGGAACCTGTTTAACTCTCCTCCGAATCTGCAATTTAAGTATCATATTTAGAATGTCATTACATGCAACATTAACATGTATAATTGAGGCAGATGGCCAGCATACAACAAGGAGACGGAGTTAAAATGCCAAAACCAGAAAAAGGAATGTCAAAAACCTAAAATGCCAGAAAGAATTTAATTTACTATGACAACCCCAAAAGAGAAAATGGAAAACTCAGGTCATTTAGCCAAGTGACACACTTCGTTAAAGAAGAAAACATGATACTGAAGAGAGTATGTCAGCCATTGCAGCATTTAAAGTATTGTCAACCGACAAGTGAATTATTATAACCAAATCAAATATAGTTGCATAATGAACATTACCTCATCACCAAAAATCGTTGCATATGAACCAGAACTGAAATCTTTGACGGCTACTTCAGTAGTTTTAGCTCTGACTGTCAAATCAGTCTCAAGGGACAAAACAAATCTAACAACACGCGAAAGAAATAAGACTTAGTGGAAAGGCAGAATTGAGCAAACAGATATGCATGTTGATACAGGAAAAGCTACAATCATATGATACACTTACCTGGACACCGGCGGGCAGTAGTGATGACGGAGTGTGTCAACCTCCCACAGAGAGCTCCCTGTGAAATGGTAGAATTTAACACATCACCTTTGTCACAAATAACGTTTTACATGAATGAAAAACTTTACATTGAGGAAACACTGAGATTGCTGGTCTAGCTAATAAACAAAACTTGAAATGCCAAAAAGGAATGCAAAGATCCTGTATCTAAGAAAGGTCAAGTAATTCCTCGGCACTCCCATTCCACCCAAAGAAGAAAGAAGTTCTCAGCCGAAAAAAAAGTAATAATAATAACAAAAGAAAGGGACAATTACCAATTTGAGTTGACTTGGGACTTTCAAGAGCCTTTTGACTGATTAGAAAGGAAAAAAGAGGAGATGGCAAAATGCTCAACACTACATCGGTTGAACGACTGAAGCTTACAGTTATAAGGTCATTGGAATGCTGTTTTAACTCAAATAGAAAGAAACAAGAAGAGATACAGGAGAGATGCATGAGACCATGATAGCTGCTATTGAACTTTATAATACGACAACTCATGAAACAAGAAAATTACTCATTGGATTGGACGCTTGGAATGCTGTTTTAACTCAAATAGAAAGAAACAAGAAGAGATACAGGAGAGATGCATGAGACCATGATAGCTGCTATTGAACTTTATAATACGACAACTCATGAAACAAGAAAATTACTCATTGGATTGGACGCTTGGAATGCTGTTTTAACTCAAATAGAAAGAAACAAGAAGAGATACAGGAGAGATGCATGAGACCATGATAGCTGCTATTGAACTTTATAATACGACAACTCATGAAACAAGAAAATTACTCATTGCATTAGTCTTCAAAGGATCCTTCTGCTTGTCATCAAAAGGATCAATGCCAGGCTTGACGCTTGATATTTCTTTGCTGGCATTGGAGTCTTCAGTGCTACCATCCGTCCCTCTCTCTGCTCCTGTAATGTCTTCAGTAGTCTCATTAGCATCCTCCTACAAAGATTTTTTATGTCAAATGTGAGCTTTACAATTCTAACAGTGATGAGGCGGCAGGCAAAAAACTTTACTATGACATTATCCAAGCGGAAATATTTGCACTTGTGCTTGTTATCCATTCATAAACCAACAATATGAGTGTTGTACATCCATTCTGCTCTATTTAGATCCGCTTCACTCCACTGCTCAATAAATTTGTCTTTTACATAAACTGGGGTTCTCTAAGTGTCACCTTATCCTTTTCACTGTCACGCATAGCTACGACATCTCAAACAATGGACTTCAGTGGAAAAGTAGGACAAGACTCCATAGTCTTACCTGGTGCACCAAGCAATTTATTGAAGGATGTCTCCTCAAGAGATTATGAATTAGAGCAACAATGACCAATGCTCCTGAAGGAGGGATGGCGAGCGATAGCCGACTGAGTTTTTTACAGAAAGCAGCTGCCAAATATGCAGGAAGAAGTGGTGATTTCAGGCACGAATCAAGAAGCTGCAAGTGACATTCTGTATTTAGTGTCCGTAAACATAATAGCCAGATCTACCATATTGAAAAGGATATTTCCACCAAATACAACAAAGCAATTCGTTGACAAGTAAACCATGTTGCACGGACAGCTTCTAAATATTTTACTGCTCAAAAATCAGCTGACTTTTCAATGAGCAATACACGAAATATCACATAATTCAGTTATCACTTTTTTCTGCTTGATAACATAAGTTCAGTATTCATACTCTCGTCCAAAGAATCAATGATGGAACTACGATGAACTTTACGAACCTGAAAGAGCAGACCTCCACTTCCTAAACTACAGAGATGACAGTAAACCAATTAAAACCATATGCAGAAAATGTAGCATATACAGAACATTTCCAAGATAGTTTGTGGTGGCTTTGCATTTTAAGTGTGCTCTTCAAAGAAACATCACATACAATTATACAGTAATTCACACTTTTCTGAAGTATGCAACAAAATATACACTTATTTCAGCTGAAGCACCTGCCCTCGGGTGAAAATTCATGTTACAGATGGGATTGATATAGAAGCTTAAGTCGATCAGAACGCAAACCAAAACCTTCTAAGCACAAACTATAACCCCCCAGCAAGCAACCTGATCGTCCAAATAGCAACCAATACAAAGAGGGGAAAGTAAATTTTTTGCTATTACCTGGAAGAACTTAGCCCTATGTTTTGCCATAAAAATAGAAGGTTCCAGTAGAGCATAGAGCTTTTCATAGAAATTGGGGTATTCAAGACCATGTTGTGTCATGAGAACAAACAAACTGCTAAGAGCCATCACACTGACTACCCCACCAATATCATATGACCGTGTTAGGAAATCACTGCATATGAAAAAGTACTGCAGTCACTCAACAAATGTTATCAAGTCTGAAAGAATAGAATCAATGAGACACAAGAAAAAAGTACAATGCATTACCACAACATGAGAGGATTAGACAGGTAGGGAAGAACAATTTGATGAAGGTTCACCAAAACCTGAGATCAGAAAGCAAAGAGAAAATGTTACAGAAAACATCATAACAATCGTTTTTCAGGAGTAAAAAGGCATAACAGAATCACCAACAAAGCTTCACAATCTTGCACACTTTCATGATAAGATAAATTCATGAAAAATACTAATCATATAGAAGCATTATTAGCCATAGGACGGATATCTATTTCGTCACCAAAACATGCTCTGCACTATAAAACTTTAAATGTCAAATCAAAATCAAGGTGTAATATGACAGAATCACTTCCCACAACTTGAATAAAGAGATTCTGGATAAGAAGAGGAAAAGGAGGAGAGATCATGGAAGTACAAATATACCCCAAAAAAATGGAAGTACAAAGACAATATAAGTACCAAGCCCCTGTTCCAATGCATGAAATGGATATCCAGTCAATGGAACTATTTATTTACCTCTTTGTAAACATCAACAGAAAGTGGTAGTCTAAGGAATGATATCCAGGCTTTAGTAAATTTCAGTTTCATCTTTTTTGCGATGTTGGCTGGAGATAAAACCTGAAGATTACAAAGTATTTAAAATATTAGCTTGCATGAAAACCCAAAGAGAATCAGTAGATGTCCATAAAGAACAGTCCAACAATGTGAGGTACACAGAGGAAACGTCCTTTTCTATTCTTAATTTCGTTTCTTTTTAAATCACAAGGTTTTTTCACTAGACACCTTGATATTAGTTGATTCATCCTTGCACTGCTTTCCGGTGTGTCCTTTGCCATTTTCTTTTCCAGTAAATATACCTAAACCCACACAAATATAAGATCACATCAATGGGCGATAAGACAAAAATATTAAGTTAGAATAGGTCATATTTCAAGCATTTTCAAGAAGAATGATACGGGCAGCTTGCTGTAGGCCTGAAATAGTAAAAAATAAAAACTGCTAGAACTTGAATTGTACAATCCTGCCAAATGGATGTTCCAAATTATTGTGCACTTTTGTCCTTGACCATAAACAAACCCCTCAACACTTAATAGCTTTTATATGTTAGAATTATATTTAGATGCCTTGTCTTTGGGGTACTTGAGATTTGTCGTTGCATGTAGAGCTTAAGCTACTTCAAGTTTTGTGTTTTTGAATCTGGCACGTGCAACTCAAGACATGACATAATTGGTCAACTTCGAGAAAAAAACAAAAAAACATGCCTGCAATTGAGCAGGTCGTCAACTTTTTTTAATACATCTTATATATGTGATTTTGCCATCATTAATAAATTTAGATGCCTTATCCCAAAAAACCAATGTAAGGCATTTATAATCTAAAAAGATCCAATCACTCATCAACTATGAGCTTTCAATTTCAGTAGCTACACTCAAAATGCAATCAAACAAAGATACCTCAATCCATCAAGGATATGGGATTTGGCAACAAGTGGTTGAATTGGATTAAATTCTGCATATCCAATGTTAAATTTTCACTTATCATCAATGGAAATACTGAAGGATTTTTTAATTCTCAAAGAGGACTGAGACCGGGAGATCCTCTCTCCCCCTTCCTTTTCATTTTAGCCAAGGAGGGGCTTAATCACATGATCAAGAAAGCAATGACAAATGGTTGGATGAAGGGTTTCAGGGCTCTAACAAATAAGGGTCATGCCATGGAAGTAACTCATCTGCTGTATGCAGATAATGCTCTGGTCTTTTGTGAAGCTGAGGTATTACAAGTCAGGCATCTGAGGGTTATTCTTACCATTTTTGAAGGTATTTCTGGGCTGCATGTAAACTGGCACAAAAGCCATCTTTTTCCAGTGAATCAAGTTGGGAACCTACTGGAGATAGCTGAGAACTTAGGCTGCCAAGTGGGATCTCTGCCCACAAAATACCTGGGCCTGCCCCTGGGTGCTAAAAACAAAGAATTGGAAATTTGGTGTGAGATGCTGGAAAAATGTGAAAGGAAGCTGGCTAGATGGAAGAGCCAGTATCTATCTTTGGGGGGCAGAGTGACACTGATAAAATCTGTGATGGATGGTCTTCCTTCTTACATGATGAGCCTATTCCCAGTTCCAAAAAGCATTGAAGAGAAGTTTAACCAACTGAGAAGAAATTTCCTCTGGCATGGTAACAAAGAAAAGAAAGGTCATAATCTGGTGAATTGGGATGATGTGACTCTTAGTAAAACTCAAGGAGGTTTGGGGATAAAGAACTTAAGTATACAGAATAACTGTCGACTACTTAAGTGGCTATGGAGATTCTGCTTTGAAGATAGGGCCCTCTGGAAAAGATTCATTGCACAGAAATATGGTCTTCTAAATCAGTGGACCACTTTGGAAGTTGATGGAACCTTGATACTAGTCTAAAAGAGATGTTCCCAGACTTATACATCCTAAGCCTTCAAAAGAATGCCAGTCTTTCAATTGTGGAGCAATCAAGGATGGAACTTGATTTTTAGAAGAGCCTTGAACGATTGGGAAACAGACAGACTAACAAACTTGCTCCAGATTTTAGGTACCTTCCAGGACACCTCAATTGGCCCTGATAGACCTGTCTGGGAGCTGCATAACAAGGGAGATTTCACAGTAAAATCTTGTTAGTGGAACATGAATAGCAATCAGTTAATGCTAGTAGACTGGCCTTGGGAACTAATCTGGAAGGTCAAAGTTCCTCATAAGGTTTCCTGCTTTACATGGTTGGTGATCAGAAGCGCATGCCTAACTCATGAAGTGTTACAGAGAAGAGGTACTCAGATTTGCTCAAGGTGTTTTATGTGTGGACAAGAAACAGAGATCAATGGTCACCTGTTCCTACATTGCAAAACAGCTGTAAATCTGTGGAGCATGTTCTTATGTTTACTTGGAGTGAGTTGGGTCATGCCAAAGACCACTTTTGAACTTTTGAACAGCTGGAAAGGAATTGGAAAAAGAAGATCTAAGGAGAACTGCTGGGAGAATATACAGCATGCATCTGGTGGACACGATGGAAAGAAAGGAATGCAAGATGTTTTCATGATAATGGCAGCAGCACTCAAAAGATCAAGATGAAGTGCCTTAGTTTACTTTATTTTTGGTGTAAACAGGATATGGTGGGGGAAGTAGAATCTTTAGTTGATTTTATAGGACATCTGTAAGCTCTAGTTTTTTTGCTGTTTCAGGGTGGTTTCAGCCTACCAAGGGATGTAAGATTATACCTCATCACCATATGATGAGTTTTTTGTGTGATTACAAAGTTACCTTTTACTCAAAAAAATAAATTGGGACTAAAAGTGCATATACTCAAAATGCAATCATAATTAGATTGTTTCTACCCTGATCATCAACCCATCGCAATCCTCCCCCTTTATACGGGTCTTTACCAAGTTACTTTGCCAGCTCAACACAACAGGCCTAAATATTGCAAATACCCAAAATACAAGGCCATGAAGTGTAATCATTAGATCAGGACCATGAAATGTAATCTTTTCATTTCATAACAGTTGCAGTACATCGGTAAATTCTTAAAAGCTTGTTGTTCATATGAAGAGATTGAACAACAGTAAATAACAAAAATAAAATCCGCAATGATGGATCGTGAAATCCGCTAGGACAAACATTCTTCCATGTATTAATAGAAGTAGATGTCAAAGAGAAGTAAATGGAATACCAAGGTCAGTGAGGTTCATATAGCCAACCCTAACTTGCTTGAGACTGAGGCTTAGTTGTTATCCTTGTTTTAGATGTCAAATAGAGATGAAGCACTATGCCAGGATTCAAAAATTGGTCAAGTGAAATTACCTGCAGCGTTCCACATATTATATTCTGACTTGTCATCTGAACCTTCCAGGGGAGGGATACGAGATAGTAGATGATATAACTTGTGAACTGAGAGGTCCAAGCTAAATCAAGAAAAGCAAAGTTACGCAAGGAAAATCATGAGCGCAACGTTTTGACACTAATAAATTAAAACTTCCTGGGTAATGACTGAAAGGAAGAACTGCTTCTATGAGTTGAAAATAGATGTGAAATGCAGAACCAAAAGAAAAAACCGCCACTTACAGTTGATCAAACTGACTATTGAGGTATTTAATACACAGTACAAACATTTTATGAGAAGGATAAAAAATGCAAGACTTCCACTCCAAATTAAATACTTAGATAAAAATCCTGGATCTAAACAAGTGATAAAGCACAGTTTATAAAATGGCTTGCCAAAGTAACCGTTTCCACAAGCAAGTCTATTTGGAAAACAAATGCTCCTAACAAGGTTCTTTGTTTCACTTGGCTAGTGGCAAGACAGGCAGTTTTGACTCAAGAAAGGTTAAGGAGAAGGGGGTTTCAACTGTGTTCCAGATGCCTATTTTGTGAGACTAATTTAGAAACTAATAGCCATTTGTTTCTTCATTGTTCTTTGACCATCCAACTGTGGCAGCTCTTTCTCAAAATTGTGGGGATCAAGTGGTGTGTGCCTGCAAACACAGTTGATCTTCTTAAGAGTTGGAACAGTCTGGGTGGAACAGTTAGAAAGAAGAAATGATGGAGATTGGTTCCTGCTTGCGTTTGGTGGACAGTTTGGAAAGAGAGGAACTCAAGAGTTTTTGAAGATAGGGGTAGTCATGTGCAGGACATTAAGCTGAAGTGTCTTCTTTTGTTTCATTTCTGATGCAAAGAATGTTTGTAGAGGAGGAGGTTTCTTTAATAGATTTGATAGGGAAACTGTAAGTGTTTACAGATTTTTGTTGGTTGTGGGGATCTATCCTCAGTGAATATGGCTTTAGCACTGCCCTAGTTCTTTCAATACCAATGTTACCAGTTTCAAAAAAAAAAAAAAAAAAAGTAACCATTTCCAGTTCTCTTTGCAAATTCTGTGATTTGATAATAAAGTTGGAAATGAAAAGGCCCAATTGAAAAGATTCTCCAAAAAAAAAAAATCCAGATTGAAATGAAAATACGGTTGAACTTTGCATCTGTATAATTAGATAAGGATATAAAAGGTGAATTAATACTGTTTTTGAGGACCATCAAGCAGATGAAATTTAATCAAAATTGACAGGCAAGATGCAATAACCTGGCAAGTATAACTTAGCTGATCCATTGTGAACGCTATTTTTCTCTAGCATCATAGCTATCTATATAATCAATTTAGGGGTGCCTCTATAAAACTAAAGAAAAATGAAAAGAAATTCTGAACTTATCCTTCTAACCAAATGGAAAGAACAAAGAATACAGGTTCTGGATAAAGAAATCACACTGACGCATCTAAAGCAGATGACATAATCTTAGTACAACAACATTAATTGCCTTGGCTTTCTGTAATCAACTATCTACCATAGTTAATCAAACGTTGTAGAAACAATCAGCGTCAATACAAAAAGAAAAATAGTTAGTAATACATTAATTGTGTAAGAAAAAAATTTATTTTGTCCACTTGATAAAAACTTGTACTGTCCATTAAGTAATTTCTCTATGAAGGCAATGAGCATCAGTCAGATATTTAAACCAACCTTGATTCTGGCTGTTTCACATCAGTGGTGTCTAGGCTCTCCTTTTTATTGTCTGACGGTAGAAACAACAAAAAAGGGATGAAAACATGTGCAACAAAAATAAAAGAGGAAAAGACAGGTAAGCAATATGGAGTAAATAAGGTAGTGACACCTGCAATATCATTGGCTCCTATACTTCGGGAAAGCTTTTCGAAGCTGATGTATGTAAAATATCTGATGAAAGAAACCAACTGATCAGAAAGACATGTAAAAATGTATACTTGACCAAAAAAAAACATGTAGAACACTGTCAATCCGCTACTTCCATTCTCCTTAAAATCTCCTCCTTCGACTCTATCAGCACACCCACCCCCCCCCCCCCCCCCCCACACGCGCGAAAGAAAACATGATTAATTGAGGACGTAGTCATCATACCGGATATCAATGTACTTAAAATACTTTGATGCGAGCAAATCAAGCAAAATATCATCTACTTCAAGAGAGGAATAAACCTGCAACACAGAAAGACAAATAAACCATCACCAAAAGTTCCTTGCAGAAAAAATAACAAAACAAATGCAATAAATTAAAGAGGTGGACACTATATAACTTACAATGCTATGAAGAAGCCTGTGGTAAATAGAAGAATGAAACTTCCCACCATTTCCAACTTTCACAAACTCCATCAACGTGTCCAACACAACTTCCTAATCATCCAAACCAAAGTTAGCAAACATATTACATACTTAACAGCTTGTTTGGATTGTTACCTATTGTAATTGTATTGTATTATACAATATTTGTTTTGATTGTTACTTAAATTTTATTGTATCATATCTTCAAACTCATAACGACCGATTTGATGTAGCTGCATCGTTACCTTCTTTTTCTCATTTTGCCTTCTCTTATTATGTAACGACAATAAACAATAGAATCTATCCAAACATTATATTCATCAAAACAATACACTTCGATACGATACAATATGATACGTTATGAGACCATATGTAAAAGGGAAATTTACAAAAACATACAGCCCAACATAACATATTAAGCCACGTAGCCCAATATACAATATTATACAACATTATACCGGGGGGAAAGCATTCTACATAATGTATCGACCTTGTTAAAAATGTATAATAGTCTATAAAAGGTGTTTAGACACAAATATATGGGCTAAATGGGATAACAAACTCAAAATATGGGCTATGTGGTGTAAATATTTTCTCCCAGCAGACATAGAGCGTAATTCTCCCTTTTACATATGGTCTCATATTGTATTGTTGTGATGAATATAACATTAATGTTAAATAATAAGCGAAAGGCAAAATGAGGGGGAAAAAGGGTAACAACGGGACCGCACCAAATGGGTTGTTATGAATTTAACATACGATACAATAAAATGTAAAAACCATCAAAACAAGCTGTAAAATGAGAAAATTTGAAAATAAATTTAAAGGAAAAGAAGTTAATCCTTACTCTAAGTGCTTCATCGGATTGAGAACAGATAGCAATCTCCATTAGGGATTGCACAAATTCGTCAAACTTCGAACGAACCCACGTTCGATAAATAAACTCGGGATCACCTTGTAATTCAGAACTCAATGAAGACGATAGCGAAGAAGAAGGTAGTTCGGGAAGCAAGGGAGTGAAAAATGATTGAAGAGAAAGCAGAGATTCCAATGCATATTGTGGACGAGTAGATGTGGTGATGAATGAAAGGAGAAGAGGAAGGTTGTTTACGTGTGCTCTTGAAGAAAGTAGCTGGTGACCTAGGGCTTTGAGGTCCGACAATGAGTATTTATCTTTCTTCTTCTTTTGCTTCTTTGACACCATTGAAGAATCCATTGTTAACTTCTTCTGCTGCTTTGATTTTGAATTCCAACTTCTTAACTGCAAATTAGCATAACAAAGTTGAGCTTGGGAAGGAAACATAATATCCAGGTGTAATACTAAAAGTTGAGCACGAGATAGCCCTAAACTTGGCACAATTTATAGGTTAGACATATAAACTTAGCTAGTGACCAGATAAGCACTTTAACTTGCTATCAATATTACGAGGGAATGGAAGTCAAAGAAAGAATAACACAGTCAGTTGCAATATCATTTAAACAATTTACTATGTAAAAAAATGAAAAGGAAAAAGTACCTTTGAAAGTAATATCTCCGGCTTTAATGAGTTTTAGGTAACGAAGGGATAACTGAAATAGAGGATTATAAATTGAATTTAAAATCGGAGCAGGAACAGAGAGCTTGATTTCTATGGTGAGGAGGGAGGGTTTTGGGGAACTGGGTTTAAGCTAAATGGGCCGTTCGAATTTGGGCTACTGTTGTTTCTTTCCGGCAATTTGCACGATTCACCTTTATTCGGGGATGGTCTTTTATTTTTGTCCCTCAAATTTGCAGGTCTTTAATTGTTTACCTGAGTTTTTGGATTCAAACTTTGGCTCAGTAAAAAAAAATGATAAGGCAGAGTTTCATATCAAAATTAGTCCTATTCGGGAAAAATTTAAGCCTTTAATTTTGTAGAATTCTAGCAAAGTAAAAAAAAAAAATCTATCTTGCAAAATTTCGCAAGGCGAATTAAGACAGAATTTTCACAGAGTCTTGCCTTGCGATTTTTTTTTTCTTTTACTGAGCTGGGGTTCAAATCCAAAACTTCGGAATATTTTCGGCCACTTTTTTAAGCAACTGATAAAAATTAAAGACCAGCAATTTGAAGGACAAAAATTAAAGACCCTGGCCCCCACCCCCACACTACCACCACACCCGGCATAAGGACAGTCCGTACAAAAAAATGGTTTGTTTCTCATCCAGCCCACTACAAGGTTAAGCTTGGGCCTTTCCGTTCAAATTGCAAGTTTTTGCGCGGATTATCCTTTATATGGACTGGTCTTCAATTTTTGCCCCTCAAATCACTGGTCTTTAATTTTTGCCCTACTTCTCATTTAATGAAAGTTTATGGGCTAAAGTATCCTTATTCGCTGGTCTAAGAAATCTGAGATTCTAGGTTCAAACCCCAGCAGAGTTAAAAAAAAAAAACGATTTCGTAAGATAAGGTTTCATAGAAACTATGTCTATTCGAGCAAAGTTATATAAAAACTATGTCTCACGGGAAAGTTTCATTATTTCTGTACTGTGTATGCCTCGTAAGGATACAAACATATGTACTGTGAGGGAAATTTTTATTATTTTCATTTTATGATGCTAATTGTGAGTTATATCTTTTGCTTATGATGAAGTCACACTGCTTCTGTTTCAGTTGGATATACATTGTTGGTAATGTGAGACTCCAGTTTGTAGCTTTTGCGTTAGTTGAGTGAATTCTAAAACAAGTTCATACTAGTGCATAGCTTGAATTCTTGAAAATACCAGCAATTTTATGGACTATCAATAGCAGCAGTTTTTGGAAAATATCTCTTTTATATTCGTTACCAGTGAATGAAAATATTTCTTGTGTACTATGTATCCCTCACCTCAATATTGTGACTTGTGAATAATTCAATTGAATTTGAAAATATGATGACATGTTTGTATTCGTTACCAGTGAGCCTTGTTAAATTTTGGCTTCAAATCTGAAAATCTGGAAACGTATTTGATAAAATGAATGTGAACTTTGTGTCATTTAATATCCCGTGCATAACGGTTAAATTGTTAATCGAACCATTAACAACCAATAATGGATTTACAGATATCTTAACCGTTCTGTAATGTTTAGCGTGTCTGCAAATTAATAATCGATAAGCTGAACCGATAACATTTAAAACCGAACCGAATCGATAAATATAATAAGTCAACTTTATGTGATTGATAATGTTCTGTGGGTCCTGGACACTGATGGTAATAACTAGGCATGTAGTCAGGGAGAGACAAACATGATTCGAAATTATTTATTACCTCCTGTGTTATAGTATTTTATATGATCACATCTGATGCATACCGAATTTAAGAAAGACTGATGGCACATACAAAAAAATACCTCATTACCTGTAGGGGTAAATACATCATGATATCTTTATCAATTATAAAAATATGTTACTAAAGCTAAAAAGAAAATTAAAAAATCTGTAAATTAAAAAATGTGTCACATAAAATGAAGTAGAGGATGTACCTTTTGAGCCCATTCAATCATTCTGGTTTCTGTAGCAGATGGACAAAACTGTAAACCACTAGAGTTCATACTCAATTTATGTTCTTGATCATTATTGCCCGAGTCAAAGGGACCAGTTCACACTAAATATACTATAAATACTTATGTCAATATAATTTATAAATTATGTGATTAAGAGTAAATTAAAAAATTTAAAGTCAAATTATTTAAAATGAGACATATGGAGTAAATAAAACTTACTTCTCATCAGTTATTCGTTCTAAAATGACATTCTTGCTCGGGATTTACCAACATCATCTGACAAAAAGTCAAATTCAAACACAGTCATCCATTTCTAAAAGGAAGGTTAGAGTAATTTTGTCAATTTTCTTTTTGTTCTACTTCTTTTCTTTTGCGAGACATTTTAGTTAACAAGAAATCTCTCTGTTGAAATCTGTCGCGCTTATAACAAATTAAATCAATGCATTTCACTTATTTCGTTTATGTTACTTTTGAGAAAATTTTAATATTTTCATTTGTGATTTTTTAAAATCTTTACTTTTTTGACGTATTTTAAGTGTTTACGAAAGAAAGTAAAAGATCTTTTCTTTTAAAAAATTAAAAATAATTATTTTGTTTACCACCACGAGCTTTAATAGTACTCATTCATCCTTAACTAGAGGTTAGTTCGAGCTTTGGGCATGAAAAAAATCACGATATAGGTCGCTTGCCCTTTAATGGACCTCAAGCAGTGCAAATCCAGATTAATCAGGACACCAACACCAGTACCGGCTAGAGGGTAAGGCCTCTAAGGCCATTGCTTTAGGCCCCCAAATTCGGGGGCCCCATTTTCTAATTATAGTATGTGTATATGTTATTTTTAAAAAAAAAATATTATTAAAAAGTATAGTGTAGAATCTATGAAATATTTACTCCCTCTATTCCAAAATAATTGATATCTTTCACTTCTCAAGAGTCAATTTGATTAATATTCGAAGCTAAATTAGATTTGATTAATTTAATATATTAAAAGTTAGATATTCAAAAACTATACGAAAAATATTGTAAGTTACAATTTTTCAATATGATGAAAAAATACATCTTAAAATGTTGATCAAAATGTATACGATTTGACTCTTAGAAACGAAATATGACAAGTATGTTGGGATGGAATGAGTTGATAAAAGAAAAAAATTGAAATTATGATTAATATTAGAGTTGAAAAAAAAAAACAAGGTAGTAGGAATAACTCATTTAGATCTTTACATTACTCTAAATGTAGATCTTTTTGGGTCATCTACATTTGTCATTGGAATAAATGACACAAACTAAATTAAGGCTCCATATTGCAATTGGCTTTAGGCCATCAAATTTGTTGAGCCGCCCCTACCCAACACGAATATCAGACACCGAATGAAGAAAAAAAAAGCACTATTTCGCTAATTCAAATAATTTGGATGCTAAGGTAACTCATATACTTGGTGGGAATTAGACCAAAAAAAAAAAAGGACCATTATTTAGCTGCTTCAAATAAACTGGATGCAAAAGTACAATATCTCAAATGGTCACTCAACTATGGTGTTTCACTTAGAAAGTCACACAACTTTATTTTCTAACCAGAAAGTCACTCAACTATAGGCGTTTCACTCAGAAAGTCACTCAACTTTGTGTTCTAACCAAAAAGTCACTCAACTATGAGTGTTTCACTCAGAAAGTCACTGAATTTTGTTTTCTAACCAAAAAGTCACTCAACTATGGGCGTTTCACTCAGAAAGTCACTCAACTTTGTGTTCTAACCAAAAAGTCACTCAACTATGAGTGTTCCACTCAGAAAGTCACTCATCTTTGTTTTCTAACCAGAAAGTCACTCAACTATGGATGTTTCACTCAGAAAGTCACTCATCGTATTTAAGTGATTTACCAAATTGAGTCACTTTCTGAGTGAAACACTCATAGTTGAATGACTTTCTAGTTAGAAAACAAAGTTGAGTGACTTTCTGTTATCTCAGAGTGTTCAAACCAGTGATTTACCAGAACCTTACTAAAACCAATAACTTTCCAAGAATTTATGAAAACCAGTTTCTGTTTTTTTAAAACCAAAAACGTTAAAGACAGAAATTAGATGAAACATAAAATTTCCGAGCCCACAAGTTTCTCACAGTTGCTAAGGTTAATGGATTACTTCCTCCCATGATAGAACGGAAAATTATTCTGCGGTAGCGGCAATGCAAATTGCAGAACTTCAGTGAATTCAAAAAGTGGCAGCAAATCACACGACTCAATTATATTTTGGTTTGGAAAAACAATGCAGAGAAGAGGGGAAATTTTAGAATTTTTCAGTAGTCTAAAATATGAGGCAAGACCTCTGAATTTATAAGAAGCGAAAGGGTGAAATGAAGAGGTGCAATACAAAAGGTGCCTCTTCCATTTCCCATTCTCACCTTTAAAATAAAAACCCCAACAATCCCCCATATGAATGGGAATGACCATATGTTTAAAAACATGCATGAAAAACTGTGTGATTTGCAAGCAAGGGTTAATCGCATCTGGATAAGTAGGTTTCCCTTTGAACTTTCCGTAGTGAACATATGTCGGATATACTCGGTCAATCGATAGATTTGATATCGTTGAACCGTCAAGCTTTGGTGTATACCTAGACAACCGCATGTCACACAATTAACCCTTTAACAGTTTTTGGTTCTCATTGTTGTGTTCGTTTCAGCCATGAACCGCGCCTGATCTTGTAAGTGCGTAGAGAATTATCCTTACAGAAATCTCCTTGAAGCGCCTTACACTTCACACTTACATAGGTGATTCCTAAACGTGTAATCCCATAGATATACACTATTTGATATACCCTGTATCAAACTTAGAAACTATTAGAAAGTCTTAATGCTTTATCCTTGCTAATGAACATTGTCTTCATTATCAGAATGGACCAAAAAATTTGTTTAACAATGTTGAACTGTCAATCATAACTTTGTTTGATCTCCTTGAACCTAGATCTTGGGATCTCCAGTCTTCTAGGTAGAGTTACTGCCATGTTGACTTGTCCTCGGCCATAGTCTGATTCCCTTAGATGACTTCTCAACCGCCTCTCTAGCTAGGCCTTTTATAAGTGGATCCGACACATTATCCTTTGACCTTACATAGTCAATTGTGATAATTCCACTAGAGAGTAGTTGTCTAATGGCATTACGTCTTTGTCGTATGTGGCAAGATTTGTCATTATATATAAAATGCTCCCAGCCTTTCCGCTGTTAGGCTATCGCAATGTATGCATATAGGAGCCAACATGGACCATAATGGAACGTCTTTCAAGAAATTCAGGAGCCATTCAACTTCTTCGCCTATCTTGTCTAAAGCTATAAATTTAGACTCCATTTTAGAGCGGGCGATACATGTCTGTTTGGACGTTTCCAAGACACTGCTCTGCCACCAATAGTAAAAATGTATCCACTCTTGGATTTAATTTCATTTGATCTGGTGATTCCATTTGCATCAATATACACCTCAACCGTGGGATATTTATTATAATGCAAAGCATAACTTAGAAATAGGATATACCGTAGATCATAATACCCTGTGGATGGTTGACATCAGCTGTGGCCACAACCTTTTAACAATATATATATATTTCTTAACCATTCCACTTCTTCAAATATCCAACTAATAACACATTCACCAATGTGAAAAATCCAACTATTTTTTATTTTTATCAGTATCATCAATTAGTTCAATGAACTATACATTCAATGAATCGTCTAGTCTTTTCAAAGAATTGTCTTTCAACAAACACATTTTATCATTAAAAGTTACAACCTTTCAAGTGAGATCCATTCACGAAATTAATGAACTGACCTAGACATATGATCAACCACATCGAATTAGTAGTTCAATCAACTAGTCCTTCCCAAGACGAAATGAGTTATGTGAAGATTTCACTAACTACCATATCAATACCACCAAGGGCATACCATATCAATACCACCAAGGACATAAATCGTGGGGTTGACAGAATAGAATAATGTCAATAAATCAGCATTTTCTGATTCTATCAAAATTTTCTGATTTGTGAACCAGAAACTGGTATCCTTTACTATTGGTGGCATATCCTTCAAAAACACAATCAACAGTTTTCGGTCCTACTTTTACCATTTTTTTTAGGAACTTCGACTTTAGCCAAACACCCTCACACTTTGAAGTAATTCAAAATGGGTTTTCTTCCTTTCCATTTCTTATATGGAATAAATTGTGCTTCACTATGGGTACTCGATTCAATATTTTATTAGCCGTAAAAATGGCTTCCCCCACACAAGTTTTGAGGTAAACTAGAACTTATCAACAAGGCATTCATTATTGTTAGTGATTAATTGATCGTCATATTTATCGACCAACAAAAGTGGGTTGCCTTTCACTAACATCCATGTCTATACAAATAGTTGTATTCTAATAGACGATATTTCAGATGACATTCTTTTATGAACTAACATAACTCTTCTAAGCAAGTATTGACCAATTATCAATTTAATTTCATAAACTAGTCATCGACTACTTAAAATCCCAACGACCACCATATCGAATATCCACCAAGGATTTGTGGGTCTGACATCATAAAAGAATGTCATTGGATTTCATATTTCTTGCTCTTACAAATAAAATTAGACACTGAGTCTAATATAGACTTCATCATAAGCCAAGAACCTCACATTTTAAATATTTTTTGTACCATGTTCTTGGACAACTCAAATGTCACGACCCGATTAGGGGGCCATGACGGGTATCCAGAGCTGACTATCGAGCACCACTCATAACGCTAATCATCATACCTAACCTGAACATATATACTCTCCAAGGCAATACATAAATATACATAAGACCTCACAGCTGCAAAAATGAAATACAAGAATACACACTGGCGTATCCATGAGACAACTATTACCCACGCATCCGTATCTACGAGCCTCTACCAGAGTAGTGAGACATAAGGACGGGACAGGACCCCGTCATGCCCAAATATATCCACAAAATAACGTATCAAAATGGCACCTCCGGAATAGTGGAGTGCTCTTGTAAATCTGCTGAGTAGCTCCTAGGAATCCGGGCCACCTCCCTGTCTACCTGTGGGCATGAACACAGCGTCTAAAAAGAAAGGACGTCAGTACGAACAATGTACTGAGTATGTAAGGCATGAACAATAATAACATATCGAAGAGATAAGGGAACATAAAATAAGGAAACAACTTGTAACTGAATGTCACTTAAGACGGAATAATGCATGCTACCTTACATCATAAACAACATCATGTCACGTATGTCTATATATAAGCTGCCCGACCATATAGGTACGGTGTGATCATCATTAGCCCGCGTCCAGGCCTCCCGCGTGCGGGTTAACCATCTCATGCCGCCCACTAGTGGTGTCTGCCCATGCTATCTAGACATGGTGTATATGCCGCCCGCCTTAGTGGTGTATGCCCGGCCATATAGGCACGGTGTCTCATTATTATATAATTATCATAAAGCATGCATAAGAACTCAAAGACAAGCTATAACTCTATCGAGGTGACGTAAGGTCGAGAACCCCCGATTCCATTATGGAGTAGTCATGATCATCATGCCTCACCTTGAAGGAACTAGAATCATAAGGTGAGTCTAGCAACAATGAATAACATCAAGGAATCATTAGCTTCATAAGAATATCATATCATAAGCCTTGGAACATCTAGACTTAGACTCATCATCATCATTGTCATATTCACAACGCATCTCTTATCTTTATTTCATGAAAAACTCTTAATAATCATAGACTCATAGTTTTCGAAATATAAGAGAGTCATGGAAAGATAAAGGAAGTCATGTTGTAGGAATCATGCCTTAGAGAAGAAGGGACTAGCCTTACATACATTTATGTCTCCTTAACTCTATCGACTAAGCGTTTTCCCTTCCAAGCTCAACGATTTGTACTAAGATTAGATAATCGGAAACATACTTAATCTTAGCTAAAGCTAATAAAAATTGGGCAGCACTTCCTTTGTTTCTATAACTTTCTCCATATAATATAACAACTCCAAACGTCGATAAACAACATTCGTAATATCATAATCAATGATTTCAACAAGTTCGACATTATCCAATTCTCAAACTTCCCTCTCAAAGTCATTCATAACCATAGCCATAATATAACACTACATTCATCCTCATATAATGCTTCTCCAATATTTTTAATACCATTTATAACAAGATTATACTCATAACATGTCAAGAATCATGATTCATGTCAAACTACTATTCAAGAATGCCACTATTCTCATATTTGTAACCAATTTCCTACTTTCTTTCATAATCCAAGTTTCTCAACCATTCAATACTCTTAATAACATAAAATGATCATAAAACTCACCTTTGATTGTGTAGGAATGGGTCTTGGATAGAAATGATTCACTTGGAGAAAACCCTACCTTCAATTCCAAAGAGATTTCTTGATTTCTAGCAACCCTAGAGAGCTTCCTTGCACTTGATTTCCTTGGATTGATGTTGCTGGTCTTTGATTTGCCTTGGATTTATGTTAGAATAGTTTATGGAATATTCTAGAGTTCTTGAGAGGTGTAGAGAATGTATAAAAACGAGAAATATGTGTTATATCCCGTATTTTTGAACCTCGGAGTATCTGCTGGGGTGGGGCCCACACACCGAGATTTTTTTTTGGAACATCTGAAAAGTCATATGAATCACATATGTAAAGTTAAACACAACTCAAGAAGGACACTTGGGCCAAATCAAAGTGGAAGTCCTCCAAACGAATATTTTTAAGAAAACGTTTTCGGGTGACCTGACTTTGAGGGGCAAAAACGGCATTATAAGTTTGGAATTTGGAAAAATACCAATAAATAGAAGTTGTAGATAATTGTGTTAGCTTTCCATCCATAGGTCGTGGGTTCCCAGGTGACGTCGGTACAAGGATATATGAACGATTTAAGGTCGAAAGGTCAGTGGGCTAGGCCCAACTCGGGACCAACCGAGTTGGCCCAAAAAAATGAAAAGAAAAATTTAGGCCCAAAGTGAGGGGGTGGCCGGCCATACCTGGTCCAAGCCCACCAAATTGATTAATTTCCATGTGGCAAATTAATATAAAGGACCATATATGAGTCATAAACTCATAGAAGATTCAAGAGAAAAATAGAAACCAAGAAAGAAGAAAAACAAGAGCAAAAAAAAAAGGACCATTTCGGGTTGGCCATAGGAAAAATCACCCCTCCAAATCTTGCTTCAAAAATTATTTTCTTGTGGTATTCCTACTAATTCAAGGGTCCTCTACAACGTGGTATAATTGTTTCGGAAGATAAGTCATTCGTTTCGTCGTTTCCGCATTCTAGTCAAGTGAAGAAGTTGAAGAAGAAAGGTAAGATTTAATCCCTTTTTATTATGTTATGAAGGTTTGTTTATGTTGTAGTATGTATAAATGAGTAGAATTTATGGAAATATGAAAGTTTGCAAAGTGGGTGTGCATATATGTAAGTGGACATATATGTATATTGTTGTAT
Organism: Lycium barbarum; assembly: GCF_019175385.1. Lineage (NCBI taxonomy): Eukaryota > Viridiplantae > Streptophyta > Magnoliopsida > Solanales > Solanaceae > Lycium > Lycium barbarum. Next base: position 110,715,992 of record NC_083344.1, on the reverse strand, counting down.
AATTAATATGAGTTGAATTTTATGTTGTATTCTAGTTGTGGTTATGGTGAAATTTATATTGGAAATGAAAGTTGAATAAATTTGGTGGAAGTTGGAAATATGGAATGTAGAAGATTATGTCACTTAAGAATGATTTTGTGATATTATGGAAATGAAGTTGTTAAGATGTGAATTATGATTATGGTTGGTGAAATTGGAAGGTGGAAATATGTTATGAATATGTATGTTGAAGATTAGAAGTTTTGGATGAATTATGGTTTTGGTGAAAAGTTTGTATATTTTGTATATTTTGTGAATATATTGTAGAAATGATATGAAATATTTCCAAATTGAATTGGAGTGATCTTGATTAGTAAATGAATATGAGAATGTTGGTATTGGTTTGAAATTGTGAAGTTGGAATGGAAGTTGTTGAACTATGTAGAAAAGAAAAATATTTATGTCATAATGTGTTTTGTGGTGATTGTTGATATTGTTGGTATTGCTGGGTTGTTGTTATTGATATATTATGGCCGAGTTAACTCTCGGGGATGTTGAGTTTATAGGGGAAATGCTGCCGAAATTTCGGTAGACAAATATGTACTTAAGTTTGGATTCTTAAAAGCTTGAAATTCATATTTGGTAATTGTGACCAAATGTAGATTTTGGAGCAAACGGGATTTGAGTTTGGGCAAGCGTAAGAAGCGCGAAAGGTATGTAAGGCTACCCCATTCCTTCTTTTGGCATGTCTTAGGTATACCAGGTCGATATTTGAGCCCCGGGGGCAATCCTGTTCATGGAAATCCGAATTTGAAATCGAGTACTATTCATTCAATTGAATTGAACTATAAAACTCATATTTTGTTGAAAAGCGATCAAATGTCCGAAACTTTTGTAAATGTAATCGAATCGCTTCGAAACTTCCATGTATGATTCCATGGACCCCAAATGTCCGTGATTCATATCCGCCACCTCGACTTGACCCGGGGTGGGCCCACAGTCCCCGAGACCTAATTGTGTTGCCCTATTTGGTTCATTTCCGTACGATAGTTAAGGAAAACCTCTGGCTACCGTTCCCGGTTTGTTCTGATTCGCATGCACCCTCCGAGATAAGTATCTAGAAACCCCGATACGAATATACTGATTTGACTATCACGATATAAACAGTCCGATAAGTGATTTGATATAAGTGTTTCCCACTTTGATATAAGTATCCTAATATGAACATTTTGATACGAGTATTTCAATATGAGTAGTTGATGTAAGTATCTTGATATAAATGCTTTAATATGAATATTCTGATATGGGTGTGTAATCTGACATAAATGGCCCGTTACGAGTATTCTGATAAGTATTTGATATAAGTAAGAGGATTGTGTTTCTAAAAGAATTCGGTAAGTCTTAATGTCTCTAACCTTCATGGAAAATGCTCTAAAAGGAGTCTGTAAGTATGATAGCACGTTTGAAGATATGATAAGATATGACATGAGATGATATGACGGTATGTATATGATATGTAAGGATCGGGCTGCACGTTCCGCAGCAATATGTTATATTATTTATGGATCGGCCCGAACGTTCCTCGGCAGTATATAAGATATTAAGGATCGGGCCGTACGTTCCACGGCAGTATATGTTTATATGGATCGGGTCGTACGTTCCACAACGGTATATGTTATATTACGGATCGGGCCGAACGTACCTCGGCAGTGTATTCTATATTATGGACCGGGCCGTACGTTCCACGGCAATATGGTATGTATGTATGGATCGGGTCGTACGCTCCACGGCAGTATATGATATGTATATATATGGATTGGTTATACGAATACGTGTATGGAGACATATGACGCCATCACGTAGGATCTGTGTTTGGGAAGTAGTCATTGCGGTACTCTAGGTGATTTATTCGTTTTTGGTACTTTTCCAACATATTGCACCGGTAAGTATGATGTACGTTCGGAAAATAAGCATCTTGGTATTCTGACTATTGCACTTACTTTCTTGCACCGTTGTTCCGGTTACGTTTCTATTTTCCGTATTCTATGCCTTACATACTCAGTACACATTCCGTACTGACCCCCTTTCTTCGGGGGCTGCGTTTCATGCCCGCAGGTACAGACGTTTACCGAGGTGATCTGCCAGCCTAGGATACACATTCTGCTGATTGAAGTGCTCCTTTGTCCTGGAGCCCATATTTGGTACATATTCTTCCGTTATGTATATATGTATGTATATTCAGGGGTACGGCGGGGCCCTGTCCCGTCATATGATTCTGTTATGTTTGTTAGAGGCCTGTAGATATATATGTGGGTCGTGGGTCACTGATGTTCGATTACGTTTGTGGTTTGCTATGACAGCCTCAACGACTTGTATGTATTTATGCTTTGGTCTGATATGTATGATATACGCGACCGTTTCAAAAAAAAAATAACTGTGTCAATTGTTATATGCTGAATGCGAATAAGATATGGTTATGTCGATTTGGTAAATAGGTACGTACGGGTGCCCAGCTCGGGCACCAGTCACGGCCCACGGGGTTGGGTCGTGACAATATGGGCTTGGGATATATATATATATATATATATATATATATATATATATATATATATATATATATATATATATATATATATATATATATATATATTAGCAAGAGATATACATATTAAAATTATTAGAGGATATACCTGCCCAAAATGGTGGCACACCACTTAGCAGTATGTAGAGTATGACTCTTGCTGTCCACACATCTGCTTGGGGACCAAAATGCTTCAAAAGCACCTCAGGAGTGACATAATATGGACTACCAACAACATCTGTGAATATTTGGCCTGCAGGAGCAAACAAGGAAAACCAACATGACAATATAAGGAAATGATAGAATAACAGTTGCTACCAAATCAATGTCTCCGAAACTAATACTCTCCGTTTCAACTTGTTTGTCTTAATTTGACTCGGCACGGAGTTTAGAAAATAAAGAACACTTTTGAATCTTGTGGTCTTAAACTAAAAATGTGTAATGTACCAAAATGCCCTTTAAATCTTGTGGTCTTGAATATGCATGTGGAATGTTGGGTGTACAGAGTTACTGAATATAGAGAGTAGCATTCTTTTTGAAACAGACTAAAAAGGAAAGTAAGACAAACAAATTGAAACGGCGTGAGTATTACTGATCTCTGATCTCCCAAAGAGTGGCTAGTTAAGTATATATATATATATATATATATATATATATAAAAGCATCTCCAAGAATGCACTTTAGTAATGGTTCCAGCATCGACTTAGAATACAGCTGCGAAAATCTCAACAGAGAGTCATTAAGACAAGCATGCACAAACCATTCTTGAGGGAAATAAAAGGCCAACTTAATAACAAAACATTGCATTACTTATTATCCAATAAGATAATGCATGAATTAAAGGAAGACTAGCTGTATTCTAAAACAAGAATAATTAACATCCCAACAAAACAAAGTAAGATCAGAAAGCTAAGCTGAAACATCATTTACATGGCTTAAAGAAAACAGAGAGTCCAAAATCGATGGCCTTAAGAGAGAAATCATCATCCTTATTAACCAACAGGAAATTCTCAGGTTTTAAATCTCTATGCATAACGCCAAGTGAATGACACGCCTCAACAACCCCAACAATAATTTTAGTCAATTCAGCTGCCTTTCTCTCACTATAATGACCTCGTTGAATAATACGATCAAACAATTCACCACCACTACATATCTCCATAACAATATGAACATATAAAGGATCCTCATAAGCTCCCTTAATGGTAACAATATTCTTATGACCAGACAAATGATGCATTATCTGAATTTCCCTTCTAACATCCTCAACATCCTCTTTTGAAATCAACTTTCTCTTCGAAATAGATTATATATAATGCTTTCCCCCCAGTTACAATGTATATTTAACTGAAAAGAAGCAACATGACTTCATCATAAGCAAAAAATATAACTCTTATGTCGATTCTCTCCTTTTAATGATTAGAACAAAACATTACACCAGAAAGAGACAACGGGGACTCTTCACTAGGCTTAGCCACCGTACCACTGATCAAACCTAGCTTGTTCTTATAGGACAAACCAATCAACATATTACGCCTCCAACCCCCATAGCCCGAACCATTGAAGGTGCTTGACATAAGTACTATTCCAGGTGAATCAAAATGGTAGAGATGCAAAGGATGAGAAGGTTCAACAATATTCGAACCAGTAGCGGCATTACTAGTGTTGGTAGGAGCAGCATTATTCGACTTATTACAAGGATTAGTCATATCTCCCCACAAATTAGGGTTTCAAATCACAAATTCAGTATTGAATCACAAAATTAGAGTTTCAAAAAAGGGGAAAACATGCAAACAACACAATACAACCCAAAACAAATAGTAAACGAAGATATGTACCAGGCTCCTTCGAGACTTGAAGGAGTAAAAGTCTTCTTCAACAAAATCACCAACAAAACTCACCAAATCACAAAAAATCACCGCAAAAAGTTCTCCTTCAACAAAATCACCAACAAAACTCACTAAATCACAAAAAAATTACCGCAAAAAAAAAACACAATTGAGAAGCGGAAGATAAAATTGTGAAAACTAGACAACAAGGGTAACATCGATCGAAAGGCCTTTCTCTAAAGAAGCCATTGATGGCTCTGATACCATGATAAACTCAGTAATTGTGCAGAATCGCGACACAAAACTATGGAGAAAACCCTAGTTCTATTCAACCATAGGACATAAGATGAAAATAAAATATCTGCCTTTATTTCTCTTGTTTCTAACATGAATTGTTGAGTTACAAATAAATGAAATGTCCCTATTTATATTTACATGAGAAATTTACAAATGGGCCGGGTACACTTAAGTGGAAAATAATAAGGTGGCCCAAGTCATGGAGGATGGAGTTGGGCCAACTCAGCAGAAGTGGGCTTTCGCTCTTCTTGTGGTCCAATAAAGTTTGCCTTGCGATTTTTTTTTTTTTACTGAGCAGCAATTTGAGGGGTAAAAATTAAAGACCATCCCTGAATAAGGACAATTTGCCCGATCCTATTTGAAAGGCCCAAACTAAACCTTGAAGTTAGCCCAAATCGAGGCCCATTCTACCTTAAACTTAGTTCCCCCAAAACCCTCCCTCCAACTTCCAATAACTCAGCTCTCTTTTCCAGCAAAGTCACCAAAGAAATCTTCATCTTTCCCATAGACAAAACATAATTTCAATTCAATTCATACTCCTCTTTTTGCTTCCCCAAAGCTCAAATTCATTGTCAACAAGTTATAATCCAAAAAATCAAAGCACCAAACACAACTTAACAAATGTCTTCTTCTTCTTCAGTGGTGTCAACAAAAAGCAAAAGAAAAAGACAGATAAATACTCATTATCAGAAATCAAAACCCTAGGTCACAATCTACTTTCTTCAAGAGCACACATAAACAACCTTCCTAAACTCCTCTCATTTATTTCCACATCTACTCGTTCACAATATGCATTGGAATCTCTACTTTCTCTTCAATCTTTTTTCATTCCTTTGCTCCCTCAACTACCTTCTTCTTCACTATCATTGAGTTCCCAAACATCACAAGATGATCCTGAATTTATTTATCGAATTTGGGTTCGTTCCAAGTTTGATGATTTCGTTCAGTCGTTAATGGATATTGCTATTTGTTCGCAATCGGATGAATCACTTAGAGTAAGGACTGTTAACTTCTTTTGCTTTAATTTTTTTTTGTTGTTGTTAAAATTGTCTCATTTTATAGTTTGTTTGGATGGTTTTTACATATGGTCTCATAACGTATCATATCATATTGTATCGTACTGTATTATTATGATGAATGTACCATTTGGATAGATTGTATCGGTTTTTGTCGTTATATAATGTCACACATGATAAATCTGAAGCAGTCCGCCGATGAAGCACTTGGAGTAAGGACCAGCTCGACTGTTAACTTATTTTCTTTTGGATTTTCTTTTAAAAGTGTCTCATTTTACAACTTGTTTAGATGGTTTTTACATTTTATTGTTTCGTATGTTAAATTCATAACGACCCATTTGGTGTGGTCGCGTTGTTACCCTTTTCCCCCTCAGTTTGCATTCACGTATTATTTAACATTATTGTTATATTCACCAAAACAATACAATATGATGCGTTAGGAGACCATATGTAGTAAAAGGGAAAATTACGCACGCTCTATGTCTACTGGGAGAAAATATTTACGCCACTAACCCATATTTTGAGTTTGTTATCCGGTTTAGCCCATATTTGTGTATAACACCTTTTGTACACTTTTATTAGTTTATACAAGGTTGATACATTATGTATAATGCTTTCCCCCCAGGTATAATGTTGTATAATATTGTATATTGGGCTACCGGCTACGTGGCATAATAATTTATGTTGGGCTGTATATTTTTGAAAATTTCCCTATTACTTTACATATGGTCCCATAACGTATCATATCATATCGTGTTGTATTGTTTTGATTAATATAATGTTTGGATAGATTCTATTGTTTTTTGTCGTTATATAATGTTAAATAATAAGTGAAGGCAAAATGAGAAAAAGAAGGTAGCGACGCGACCACATCAAATTGGTCCTTATGAGTTTGAATACGATACAATAAAATTTAAGTAACAGTCAAAACAAACTTTTTATAATACAATAGGTAACAAAAATCCAAACAAGTTGTTAAGGATGTAAGATGTGTGCTAACTTTGGCTTGGATGATTAGGAAGTTGTGTTGGACACGTTGATGGAGTTTGTGAAAGTTGGAAATGGCGGGAAGTTTCACTCTGCTATTTACCACAGGCTTCTTCATAGCATTGTAAGTTATACAGTGTCCACCTCTTTAACTTATTGCATTTGTTTCGTTATATTTTCTGCAAGGAACTTCATTGATGATGGCGTATTTGTTTTTCTGTGTTGCAGGTTCATTCCTCTCTCGAAGTCGGTGATATTTTGCTTGATTTACTTGCATCAAAGTATTTTAAGTACATTGATATCCGGTATGCTGACTATGTCCTCAAATGATTATGTTTCCTTGCGTTTGTCTGTGTGTGTCTGTTTGGGGGGAGGGGGTGATAGAGTCAAGGTAGGAGATTTTTAAGGAGAATTGAAGTAGGGGATTTTCTTAATTCTAATTTTATTATGGCTAAGATGCACTCTCATATGCTGAGGCATTTCATAAAACTTCATATAGTCCTGTCTGTCATTTACATGTTTTTGATCAAGTATACTTTTTTACATGTTTTCTGATCAGTTGGTTTCTTTCATCAGATATTTTTCTTATATCAGCTTCGAAAAGCTTTCCCGAAGTATAGGAGCCAATGATATCTCAGGTATCATCACTACCTTACTCCATATTGATATCCTGTCTTTACCCCTTCTATTTTTGTTTCACCTGTTTTCATCTTTTTTTTCCTGTTTCTACCGTCAGACGATAAAAAGGAGAGCCTTGACACCACTGATGTGAACCAGCCAGAATCAAGGTTGGTTTAAATATCTGACTGATGCTTATTGCCCTCAGTGAGAAATTACTTAATGGACAATACAAAAAAAATTCTTGCGCAATTAATGTATTACTAACTATTTTCTTTTTGCATTGGATGCCGATTGTTTCTACAACATTTGATTAACTATGGTAGATAGTTGTGTTACAGAAAGCCAAGGAATTAATATTGTTGCACTATGATTATGTCATCTGCTTTTGAGGCTTCAGTGTGATTTACTTATCCAAAAACTGTATTGTTTGATCTTTCCATTTGGTCAGAAGGATAAGTTCAGAATTTCTTTAGTTTTATAGAGGAACCCCTAATTTGAATATATAGATAGCTAGGATGCTAAAGAAAAATAGTTTCTCACAAACCATCAGCTAAATTATATTTCCCAGGTTATTGCATTTGCCTGTCAATTCTATCGAATTTCATCTGCATGATGGTCCTCAAAAACAGAATTAATTCACCTTTTATATCTATATCTAATTATATAGATGCCAAGTTAAGCCGTGTTTTCTTTTCCAACTTTATCTTCATATCACAGAATTTGCACATCTTAGAGATTTGGAAATGGTTACTTTGGCAAGTCATTTTGTAAACTGCGGTTTATCACTTTTTTAGATCCAGGATATTTATCTAAGTATTTAATTTGCAGTACAATTCATGTCTTTTTTATCATACTGATAAGATGTTTCTACTGTATATTAAATACTTTGATATTCAATTTGACCAAGTGTATATGACGTTTTTTTCTTTTGGTTCTGTGTGCCGCATCTATTTTCAACTGATAGAAGCAATTCTTCCTATTAGTCTCATTAAACAGGAAGTTTTAGTTAATTAGTGTCAAAAAATTGCACTCAAGATTTGCCTTTTGTAACTTTGCTTTTCTTGATTTAAAGCTTGGACCTCTCAGTTCACAAGTTATATCATCTACTATCTCGAATCCCTCCCCTGGAAGGTTCAGATGACAAGTCAGAATATGACATGTGGAACGCTGCAGGTAATTTCACTTAACCAATTGTTGAATCCTGACATAGTGCTTCATCTCTATTTGACATCTAAAACAGGGATAACTACTACGCTTCACTCCCAGTCCCAAGCAAGTTGGGGTCGGCTATATGAACCTCACTAACCATCCTACTCCATTTACCTCTATTTGACGTCTACTTCTATTAATATATGAAAGAATGTTTGTCCCAGCAGATTTCACGGTCCATCATCACATTTTTTTTTCTTCTATTTACTGTTCAATCTCTTCTTACGATTTACAAACAAGTAGCTTTTAAGTTTTAGCCGATGTACTGCAACTGTTGTTATGAATTGAAAAGATTCTTTCATGGTCCTGATCTGAAGATTACACTTCATGGCCTTGTATTTTGGGTAATTGCAATTTTTATGCCTTTTGTATTGAGTTGGCAAAGCAAGTCGGTCTGAAGACCATATAAAGGGGAAGGATTGTGATGGGTTGACGATCAGGGTAGAAACAATCTAATTATGATTGCATTTTGAGTATATGCGCTTTTAGCCCCCAACTAATTTTGGATTGATGTATCTTTGTTTGATCGCATTTTCAGTGCAGCGACTGAAATTCAAAGCTCACAGTTTGATCATTGGATCTTTTTTAGGTTATAAATGCCTTACATTATTTTCTTTGGGATAAGATATCTAAATTTATTAATGATGGGGAAACCACACATACAACTCTAAAAGGTGGAGGACCTATACAATTGCCCTCATGTTATTTTTTTCTTTTTTTACTTTTAAGTTGACCAATTATGTCATGTATTGAGTTTCACGCGCCAAGATTCGAAAACACATAACTAGCTTAAGCTCTATGTGCAATGACAAATCTTGAGTACCCCAAAAACAAGGCATCTAAATGTAACTTTAAAATATAAAAGCTATTAAGAGTTGAGGGGTTTGTTTATGGTCAAGGACAGAAGTTTTGATAGTCCATGCTTCCAAAGTGCAAATCTAAACATCGTGGAACATTAGGCCACAAAACACAATTGCTAACTCTTCTATGGACAAATTGGACTGAGCAACGGAAAGTAGAACCTTAAATTCTAGTATCAAGTCCCAATAATTTGTTCTCCTTTGACATCCAAATGCTCTTTGAGGAAACTCTCATCCAAGCCATTTTTTTTCGTGCAGGAGATTAGTGCACAATTGATTTTTATATGACATGTAGCATGTAGAGGACATATCTGCTTACATTTGACCAGATCTAAAATAGATGCAGTAGTAAATGGATCTTGCGCTTGTTTCCTTGTTGTCATGTTAACACTTCATCTATTTGACAAAAAATAGATTACACTGGGTATGTTGTTGTTGTTGCTATTTAATGAGAAGAAACCCGAAACAGACGGAAGTGTCGTCATTTGGTAGGAGAGAAATAGGAGAGCTTTTGAAGGGTGGAGATGAGTTTTGCTCAATTGAGGAGTAGTCTCTGATCCCTTATTTTCTTTTGGTGCACCCATGTAGTTCCTGTTTCTATAGAGGGTTGGGTGTCTTTTGGAGAGAACCATATTTGTAGGTTTCTCCTTTTTTGGTACATCTCTTGTATACAGCCAAGATGGCCTGTTTATTATCAATGAAATCTTTTACTTGATTAAAAAAAAAACAGACAGAAGTGTCATCATGAGTAATTAAAAGGACAAAGTAGCAAATCAAGAGAAGCAAAAAAAAAAGAGTCGTTACAAACCAGAGATAAGAATACCAAGACGAATAGAGCACTAATTTGTACATGGAGAGTTGTCCTACTACTTAGAACTTAGATAGCGGAATTGTCCAACTTTCTCATATCATCCCCCCCCCCCCCCCCCCCCCCAACCCCCACCCCCTCTTTTCTCTTCATCCTTTAGAATTAGAATTGAATAAGTGTTTGCTTTTCGCGGGAATTGCACCTATATATGAATAGTTTGATGGGTGTGCTTCTTTGAACTGTGTCCATGACTTGGTTTATCCATGGAAGGGGAAGACATTTAGCTTTACATTTTTCCATTACTTATACTGATGGTGAAATGACATTTAAAAAGAGAAGAAATATGATTTCTTTAAATAACCGTGCGATCTCCTTACATATCAGTGCCACCTTTTATTGAATTCAGTTGCATTGGCTTTTCTAAAAAAGTCCCAACGACACTAGGTCGCCTAGTTGCAACCTCTAGTAAAAATACCTAAAGGTTGTCATGTCAAATACCTCTAGTCACGGATTCGAAGTCTCCTGAAGACAAGAGCAATTGGAGAAAGGTAGGCGGATTCGTTATCGGTCGAGTTCCGAACCGTGCACCACTGAGGATTTATTGGTTATAAAAGGACCTAACGGTTTTGCTGGCCCTGGATCAGGCTCCGTACAATGAATTGGGTTTCCTTTTTTCGATAAGGGGCTGCGATGAATTGAATTTGACTCTACTCTCTTGGTTGTTGCGCTCCCTGAGACTGGTAGCTAGATACTTGCGGAGTAAGGGCAGTAAAATATCTAACACATAGCTGCAACGCGTAAGCGATGCATATATCACTATATTTGGTTTTGATTTTTGAAATGTCCATTAGGCAGGATTGTACCATTCAAGTTTTAGCAGTTTTAGTTTGTGCTATTTCAAGCCTCAATCAAGCTGCCCATATCATTATTTTTGGCAATGCTTGAAATATGACCTATTCTAACTTAATATTTTTGGCAATGCTTGAAATCTTATGTTTACGTGGATTTAGGTATATTTACTGGAAAAGAAAATGACAATGGACACACCGGAAAGAAGTGCAAGGATGAACCAGCTAATATCAAGGTATCTAGTGGAAAAAGACTTGTGATATTAAAAAGAAAAGATATTAAGAAGACAAAAGGAGCTTTTCTTCTGTGTACCTCACATTGTTGGACTGTTCTTTATGGACATCTACTGATTCTCTTTGGGTTTTCATGCAAGCTAATATTTTAAATACTTTGTAATCTTCAGGTTTTATCTCCAGCCAACATCGCAAAAAAGATGAAACTGAAATTTACTAAAGCCTGGATATCATTCCTTAGACTACCGCTTCCTGTTGATGTTTACAAAGAGGTAAATAAATAGTTCCGTTGACTGGATATCCATTTCATGCATTGGAACAGGGGCTTGGTACTTATATTCTCTTTTTACTTCCATTTTTTTCGGGTATATTTGTACTTCCATGATCTCTGCTCCTTTTCCTCTTCTTATGCAGTATCTCTTTATTCAAGTTGTGGTAAGTGATGCTGTCATATTACACATTGATTTTGATTTGACATTTAAAGTTTTATAGTGCATAGCATGTTTAGGCGACGAAATAGTTATCGGCCCTATGGATAAAAATCCCTCGATATGATTAGTATTTTTCATGAAATTATCTTTATTATGAAAGTGTGCAAGATTATGAAATTTTATCATAACTATAGCTTTGAGCAACTCCAACTAGCCTTTGAAAAATGATGGGAATTTTTTTTGGGACGGGAGCAAAATGTATTTCATATTAAATTTTGCTATGGATCCTCTAAAGGATTTGGTTGAAGTGGATTCCAAAGCCAGCTTTGTTGGTGATTCTGTTATGCTTTTTTACTCCTGAAACACGATTGTTATGATGTTTTCTGTAACATTTTCTCTTTTGCTTTCTGATCTCAGGTTTTGGTGAACCTTCATCAAATTGTTATTCCCTATCTGTCTAATCCTCTCATGTTGTGGTATTACATTGTACTTTTTTCTTGTGTCTCATTGATTCTATTCTTTCAGACTTGATAACATTTGCTGAGTGACTGCAGTACTTTTTCATATGCAGTGATTTCTTAACGCGGTCATATGATATTGGTGGGGTAGTCAGAGTGATGGCCTTAGCAGTTTGTTTGTTCTCATGACACAACATGGTCTTGAATACCCCAACTTCTATGAAAAGCTCTATGCTCTACTGGAACCTTCTATTTTTATGGCAAAACATAGGGCTAAGTTCTTCCAGGTAATAGCGAAGACTTTACTTTCCCCTCTTTGTATTGGTTGCTATTTGGACGATCAGGTTACTTTCTGGGGGATTATAGTTTGTGCTTAAAAGGTTTTGGTTTGCGTTCTGATCGATTTAAGCTTGTATATCAATCCCCTATGTAACATGAATTTTCACCTGAGGGCAGGTGCTTCAGCTGAAATAAGTGTATAGTTTGTTGCATACTTCCAAGGAAAGTGTGAATTACTGTATACTTGTATGTGATGTTTATTTGAAGAGCACACTCAAAATGCAAAGCCCCCACTAACTATCTTGGAAATGTTCTGTATATGCTACGTTTTCTTCATATGGTTTTAATTGGTTTACTGTCATCTCTGTAGTCTAGGAAGTGGAGGTCTGCTCTTTCAGGTTCATAAAGTTCATCGTAGTTCCATCATTGATTCTTTGGACGAGTATGCATACTGAACTGATGTTATCAAGCAGAAAAAAGTGATAACTGAATTATGTGATATTTCGTGTATTGCTCATTGACAAGTCAGCTGATTTTTTGAGCAGTAAAATATTTAGAAGCTGTCCGTGCAACATGGTTTACTTGTCAACGAATTGCTTTGTTGTATTTGGTGGAAATATCCTTTTCAATATGGTAGATCTAGTTATTATGTTTATGGACACTAACTGCAGAATGTCACTTGCAGCTTCTTGATTCATGCCTGAAATCACCACTTCTTCCTGCATATTTGGCGGCTGCTTTTTGTAAAAAACTCAGTCGGCTATCGCTCGCCATCCCTCCTTCAAGAGCATTGATCATTGTTGCTCTAATTCATAATCTCTTGAGGAGACATCCTTCAATAAATTGCTTGGTGCACCAGGTAAGATTACAGAGTCTTGTCCTACTTTTCCGCTGAAGTCCATTGTTTGAGATGTCGTATCTACGGGTGACGGTGAAAAGGATAAGGTGACACTTAGAGAACCCCTAAGTTTATGTAAAAGACAAATTTATTGAGCAGTGGAGTGAAACGGATCTAAATAGAGCAGAATGGATGTACAAAAGTCATATTGTTGGTTTTTGAATGGATAACACGCACAAGTGCAAATATCTGTGCTTGGATAATGTCATAGTAAAGTTTTTTGCCTGCTGCATCATCACTGTTAGAATTGTAAAGCTCACATTTGACATAAAAAATTTATGTTGGAGGATGCTAATGCGACTACTGAAGACATTACAGGAGCAGAGAGGGGGACTGATGATAGCACCGAAGAGTCCAATGCCAGCAAAGAAATGTCAATCGTCAAGCCTCGCATTGATCCTTTTGATGACAAGCAGAAGGATCCTTTGAAGACTAATGCAATGAGTAATTTTCTTGTTTCATGAGTTGTCGTATTATAAAGTTCAACTATCAGCTATCATAGTCTCATGCATCTCTCCTGTATCTCTTCTTATTTCTTTCTATTTGAGTTAAAACAGCATTCCCATGACCTTATAACTGTAAGCTTCAGTTGTTCAACCGATGTAGCGTCGAGCATTTTGCCATCTCCTTTTTTTCCTTTCTAATCAGTCAAAAGGCTTTTGAAAGTCCCGAGTCAACTCAAATTGGTAATTGTCCTTTTTTTGGTTATTATTATTACTTTTTTTTTTTTTGGCTGAGAACTTCTTTCTTCTTTGGGGGGAATGGGAGTGCCGAGGAATTACTTGATTTTTCTTAGATACAGGATCTTTGCATTCCTTTTTGGCATTTCAACTTTTGTTTATTAGCTAGTTCCTTGATCAAGTTTAACTTTAGGTGGAAGTTAAGTTTACTGGACCAGCAATCTCAGTGTTTCTTCAATGTAAAGTTTTTCATTTATTTAAAAACGTTATTTGTGACAAAGGTGATGTGTTAAATTCTACCATTTTACAGGGAGCTCTCTGTGGGAGGTTGACACACTCCGTCATCACTACTGCCCGCCGGTGTCAAGGTAAGTGTATCATATGATTGTAGCTTTTCCTGTATCAACATGCATATCTGTTTGCTCAATTCTGCCTTTCCACTAAGTCTTATTTCTTTCACATGTTGTTAGATTTGTTTTGTCCCTTGAGACTGATTTGACAGTCAGAGCTAAAACTACTGAAGTAGCCGTCAAAGATTTCAGTTCTGGTTCATATGCAACGATTTTTGGTGACGAGGTAATGTTCATTATGCAACTATATTTGATTTGGTTATAATCATTCACTTGTCGGTTGACAATACTTTAAATATTTTGCTGCAATGGCTGATATACTCTCTTCAGTATCATGTTTTCTTCTTTAACGAAGTGTGTCGCTTGGCTGAGTTTTCCATTTCTTTTTTGGGGTTGTCATAGTAGATTAAATTCTTTCTGGCATTTTAGGATTTTGACATTCATTTTTCTGGTTTTGGCATTTTAACTCCGTCTCCCTGTTGTATGCTGGCCATCTGCCTCAATTATACATGTTGATGTCGCATGTAGTGACATTCTAACTATGATACTTAAATTGCAGATTAGGAGGCGAGTTAAACAGGTTCCCCTTGCGTTCTACACAGCAACTCCAACTATGTTATTCCAGAGTCGGATTTTCTAGGTTGGACTTTCAAATTGAAGGATGAGGATAATACTGCAGTGCTGGATAACACGTCAAAAGAAAATGGTCATATTTCTGCAAAACGAAGTCGAGTGGAGAGCTCATGATTTTATTGGAACGAAGTGGTTCTTGACCTTTGTGTGACCTCTGTAATTCATGATTCTTTCAAATTTCTCATTTCTTCCTTTCAGGAAGCAAAATTTTGACAATTTCACTAAGCTGTGCTTTAATGCTGAGTGGCCTGTTAGCATTTGCTTTTGATAAAGTCTTGTATCTGGTAACATCTGGTAACTGTAGAATAATAACCAAGACTATTATCAGGGAGAGGATATAAATTTTGGGAATATTTACTGTAGGCCCATGAGGTCCAAAAAGACTAAGTGAAGAATACCAACAACAACAACAACATACCAAGTATAACCCCCACTTGGTGGGAAGAGTAGAGTGTACGCAAACCTTATCTCTACGTTGAGGCCGTTACCGATATACCCTTGGCTCAAGTAACCGAACAATACCCATTTGAAAAATATTACATTCTATACCAGACTTGGGAAAAATATTTATAAAAATACTTAGTAGGTACGTATGTTGCACACTTTTGAGGTATGCTATTTACATGTATAGTATACCATAGTGATTCAATTATTCTTCTTGTGCCAGAGGGTACTGGAAGCAGCCTTCATACCTTCCAAGGTAAGGGTAAGGTCGGCGTACATTCTACCCTCTTTAGATTACACTTTGTGAGATTTCACCGGGTATTATATTGTTGGGTTGTTGTTGTAGTGATTCAATTATTCTTATAGTTGTATATTTTCGGGATATATAATTTACAATAACAGAACAATTTTGCAACTTTTTATTGGGTGGAAACTATCAATGTCTATCCCAATGAACATAGACACCTTTTTCGGTTGAGACACCACTTACCCTGCCGTGGCCCACGAAACATTTTTGCCCCGTGCCCCCGCGCCCCTGCAGCCAATCTCAGGTGCACAACCTTATTCTTTAGTAACTTTTGGACTGCTTTTTCTGAATCTAAGGCTTTCGTAACTAGAAGGAAAAAGGGCCAAAATTATCCCTGAACTTTGGAAAATAGTTCATCTATATCCTTCGTTATATTTTAGGGCCAATTATACCCTTATCTTTATACTATGAGGTCAATTATACCCTTATGTCTAACAGCTGCCACGTGGCATCATCCCAGCCCTTCAAAATGATTTTCCCCTCAAATAATTTTTTACCCACTAAAATATCTCAACCCGATCCGATTTTTTTTTCCAGCCAAACTGATACGGACCCAACCCAATACCCCTTTGCCGGAAAGAAAAAAAAAATTCGGGTCGGGTTGGGTTATTTTAGTGGGTAAAAAATTATTTGAGGGGAAAATAATTTTGAAGGGCTGGGATGATGCCACGTGGCAGCTGTTAGACATAAGGGTATAATTGACTCCATAGTATAACGGTAAGGGTATAATTGGCCCTAAAGTATAACGAAGGGTATGAATGAACTATTTCCCAAAGTTCAGGGGTAATTTTGACCCTTTTCCGTAACTAGAATATGACTAGACATACCGGTAGCGATGTAGTTTATTCATGGATATACATTAGGGTTTTTTCATGATTAGAGCCAGAGGCGGATTCAAGATTTTCACTCATGGATTTGAAAAAAATCATAAAAGCTATATATAAAAATAATGCTGTCCCTAGAAATCAAACCTAAGACGCTAGAGACAATTTTGAATACCTGGACCGCTTGAGCTAACATTCTGCATTTGTTCAGAGTATTTAAAAGTTATTATATGTACACAAGCACAAAAAATCTACCCTATATATACAATGTAATTGCTTGCCGAGGGTGTTCGAGTGAACACCCTCCCCACTCTCTAAATTTGCCCCTGATTAGGACGGAATAAAATATCTACCCACCAGCATCTATTTATAAAATTTTCCCTTTAAAAAATTATATCCTATATCTTTGAAATAAATGTATAATTCACATTTTGTTTCCATAGAAATATATAACGTACATACATACTGAATATATCGCTTGAAAGTTGGAAGGTTATGTCAAGATTTGCTTGGGGCAAAGTAGAGCCTACCATCATCACACTTTTTAGGTTGAATCTTGTTCAGTGAATCCTATTGGTGGTCGCACTTAGAATCTGTGACTTTTCTAGCACAAAAAAAAAAAACACATTAATAGGTTTCACGCAAGAATTTCGTGCGTGAAAGGACCAAACTGCACAAATGCAACTTGGGCCTTTCACGCACGAATTTCGTGCGTTAAAGGACCAAAGTGCAAAAATCAGCTTTGGCATTTCACGCACGAATTTAGTGCGTGAATGGGGCAACAAAAAGCCGCCCCCTCCTTCCCCACCACAGACCCGACAGTGATGCCCCACCCGCCATTAACGGCGATTTCAGGTGGTCCCCAAGCCCCAAAACGCTATTTTGTTGTTGTTTTTCAATCCAAAACTCAATATTCTTGGTATATTGAAGTGTAGGAATAAGTTTCTAAGGTTAGATTTTGGAATAGAGCGGCGCGGAGTTCATTTTGAAAACTCAAAAACACCTTCATTCTAGGTATTTTACTATGATTTTTTTATTACATTGCTAAATATATTATCACCTTAGATATGGTGGGAGGGATCTGTGGTGGATTGCGTTTTTTTTTTGCGCGTTGTTGGGCAGTCCACAGTGGTGACTGCCCCCCCCCCCCCCCCCCTTTAATTTGTTTATCTATTGTTAATTAGTTAATTATTTATTGCTTGTTTATTTAGTATTTGTTAATTGTTCGCGATTAGCGACTTAAGTATTTATTAATTGTTAGACTGGCTAATTATTTTGTGAAAACTTATGAGTGGACAACACAATTATTAATCATAGAGAAGTTTTAGAAATGTTTCATTTACAATAATTTTTTTACAACCATATTGACTTCAACTTCCACCAAAATTTTGGGAGTTTGGTATTTGCTAAGTATAAATATAACATACTTGTGTGAGTACACCCACAAATTCAAACCCTTATTAATCCAAATGGAACCTATTTTTCCTCAGCTAGATATGTTTTTTCACCTCTTACTTTAAAATGGCCAATTGTTCTATTACCTTTCCCAACTAAAATTTGTTGTTCGCAAATGTAATGCAGGCTGTTTATGTTGATGCACCCTCTACTTTTCGAATGCTAAACCAAAATAAAACCAGACAGACTTGTTCTTTTATCTTCTTTCTATATCACTGCCTCCTTTACACTTCTTTGAAATGAACAAAAGAAACATGAATTTTGTTTGAAAGATGCAAAATGGCGTGTATTATGTCTTTTAAGTTTTGTTTATCTCAATCCGAAATGTTTCACCCAACTTTCACTACATCCTTATAATATCCCATTTAACTGACAACATCCCTTAAATTTGCAAAACTTGACCAAAAACATCCCTCTGTTAACTTTTCCATCTATTTTTAACAGATCCTTCTTTTCTACATGAACCATGTATCCTTCTTTGTTCGTTACAAGTTGTTTAAGGAACAAAATCAATTACTGAAGGTCTGTTAACAGAAGCATGAGAATATGTGGCCTAGATGTAATTAGAGCAGGTAATTTTATGAACACATTTATAATGAAACTAATAGTGGATAACTCTACTTACCTTGGAAGAATTCATTGCAGCGGAAAGATGCTTTCATAAATTACACGACAAAGAAGATCCCAACAACATGATTCTTTGCAAAGATCTTTAGTCTTGGAGAGAGAGAGCTTGAAAATCCAACATTGCAGTTCCTACAATTAGGGGTGTCAGTGGTTTTGTAAAAACCGACTTAACCGACCGAACCGAATCGTACCGAACCGATTATTAGAAATTTTTAATGAAACCGACGGTTTTTATATAAATTTCTAACTGTACCGAAAAATTGGGTAGGTTTATTATTTTATAAAAATAAACCGAAAAAATACCGAATACATTTATATGTGTAATATATATTTTATATATTAAGTTTAAAATTAATAAAACATTAAATTTTTTGCCTTGTGCGGTTGTGCCTTGGATGATGGAAATGACTACAAGTCGGCAATAAGTAATTAACACTAAAGTCCCAACTATGAAACATGTTATGTTACTCTATTGAGACTAAATTAGTTCTAGCACCTTGAGCAGTAACCACTAAGTTATAAGGTATTCCAACGATCTTGAGTAGCAAGCTACAATGTATTAGATATCTTTCCTCTCGTATGATTTAAATTCTTTTATTGGATATCGAATCTTATTAGACTCGGTTCTCGTGTCTCATCTTGATTGATTACTTCCTCCTCGTGTGATCTCAATTTTTTTGTCTTTATTTAATATTATCTTACACAACTATAAAATAGTGGATGGATCTCTATTCTTGTCGTGATTCATGTTTTCTTAATTATTCACTTTTTAAACAAGAAAATTTCTAGAGAGTTTTTGCCAAAGTCTTATACAAGTATGCATGGTATTGTGTACAACTTCTACTTGTGATTTTTATATGAAGTTTTTCTTAATTATTCACCTTTTAAACAATAAAATTTCTGGAGAGTTTTTGCCAAAGTTTTTTACAAGTATGCATGGTATTGTGTACAACTTCTACTTGTGATTTTTATATGAAGTTTTTCTTATAAAATACCGAAAAACTAACCGAACCGTACCAATACCAAAGAAAAACCGAGATGATGGGACGGTTTCAAAAAGTCAAATTTCGGTTATACAAAATAAAATAACCGAAAAATTGGTATGGTATAAATTTTATAAAATAACCGTCCAAACCGTACCATTGACACCCCTACCTACAACGAACCCACACATTGCAATCACGTGTTAAAATTATAAAAATATACTAAGGTCTAAGAGGGTTCCTGAATACATACAGCAGTGGAGTGAACTATAAATCACATGAACATTGGGCAAGTTTTTGTTTTGTTCTTTACAAATCTGAACTTGATTAATAACAAAACATCCATCTCTATTCAAACGAATGAGAGACGACAGATGTTACAAAGTTATGAATCCCAGAAATTGCCATGACTCTAAGCCTTAATTTTTTAAAGTTGGTCTTTACAAAGACGACTAAACAGCAAGTGTGCAGACGTACCTGCTTACAAAAGATATTGTTTCACGAACATCCTCTTCGGGAATATCCCTGCCGCAATATTTCCAATGTTTAGGTAGTTTTCTTACATCATTAAAGCATTTAGATTAATCTTCCAACGCATGAAATCCAAGCACAAGTGAAGGTAGCAGATATACTCTGTCAGATATGGCAATATGGACAATAGCTTTGTTAAAAGGTTCAATAAACTGACTTAAATTTCCAGAGAATCATAACATTTTCCATCTTATCTCAACTTCAAGTAGCCTATGTGTACATATCACTGGAGAATATTATTAAGAAAAAGAAAAATGAAGCGGCCACCTCCAACGATAAGGCTTCATTTACAATCGATGTAGAAATAGTATAATTATCTACCAAATCTGTATAATAAGGCATTATAAGAATCGGATTTCGTTTATCTTTGTTGTAAACTAAGATGACATTTTTTTTTACGGACAGAGCAGAACGCACACAAACAAAAGGTTTACAATGTGTCAGTACTCACTAAAAAGCATAATCCAGACCTAAAACTGCAATGTGAAAATCAAACAACCCCCAAATTATGGGATACAGACATACAGGTCACAAACTCAGAAACCATAATACATAAATTATTCAAAAAAGGAGAAAAAAAAAATGTTTAGCTGTAGGTGAGAATTTGGGTCCTTCTTCATTAACGTTTTTGTTGGAGAACAGTTCACCTTTTTGGGTCTTCTTTTTGTCAAACATATATACCACAATGAAGATCAGGATTGACCCACTTATTCATCAAAATAACCCAGTTGTCCTTCCTCCACCGAACAACGACCATATAACTCCACTGTCTTTAAGCCATTATTGTCAACCCCTTTTCCTGCCTCTCCTTCTTCACCTCCTCACAACCACCATATAAATTCATAAGAAACGGAAACTGATGCAAAAAGAAAAGAAGGAAATTGAATTAATTGCATAACCTTAAGCAAAAATTATCACAAAATCACATAATTTTACAAAGATCATGATTGATGGGAGTAAGAGGAATCTGTGTAGCATTATATTTTTTTACGACATTAATTTCTTTTCACATTTATTAGAGTAAGAATAAAAATAAAAAGTAATTAAATTCTATCTTATTTTAAAATATAAATATTTTAAGTATATTTATTTTAGTAAACATAACAAATAAATGAAATGGCGGAATAGCAAATACAACAGTTTAATATCTAGATTAGATCTCAGGCTAATTGTATGGTTTGACTACTTAACCTTTTGAAGAAAAGCAATTTCATGGATTGACACGCACGTGGTAATGAATTCATCATTATTGACTTAATGAGATACATTGGAAATTACATGAATATTGTTTGATTTTTTAATAGGGGGTGCACTTTTTTTTTTGGACATTATTAATTTGCACTATATATATATATATATACTATGTTCAAAACACGATTAATATAATATTGTAGTTTGTACTTCGTATTTAAAACTTTATTATATTAGTGTTTACTACGAATACAAAGTCTGCATTTTTTTTTGACATTATTTTTTTTTTAATATGGGGTTCACTTTTTTTTTTTATTACTTGATTTTGTTAATATGGGGTCCACTTTTTTTTTTACCGTGAGTTTGGAGATGGTGGGATCCACTTTTTTTTTTTTATATTGCTTGACATCGTTTAGTATGGGGTCCACCCTTTATGGGGTGCACTTTTTTTTTTGGACATTATTAGTTTGTACTATTTTTATGCATATAATATATATACATATACTATGTTCAAAACACAATTAATATAACATTGTAGTTTGTGCTCCGTATCTAAAACTTTATTATATTAGTGTTTGCTACGAATATAAAGTCTGCACTTTTTTTTTTAACATTATATTTTTTTAATATGGGGTTCACTTTTTTTTTTTAATTTTTTTATATTGCTTGATTTTGATAATATGGGGTCCACTTTTTTTTTTTTTCCCATGAGTTTGGAGATGGTGAATTCCATTTTTTTCTTCCTTTTTTTTTATTGCTCGGTGTTATTTTGTATGGGGCTCACCCCCCCCCCCCCCCCCCTTTTTTTAAGGGACAACGAATGACGAAGCATGGGTCTAAACCCATGCTTTATATAGTTTTTTTTTTTTTTTTTTTGTATTGCTTGGTGTTGTTTAGTATGGGGCCCACTCTTTTGGACATTATTAGTTTGCACTATTTTTATGCATATAATATATATATATATATATATACTATGTTCAAAACACGATTAATATAACATTATAGTTCGTGCTCTGTATCTAAAACTTTATTATATTAGTGTTTGCTATGAATACAAAGTCTGCACTTTTTTTTTTTGACATTGTTTGTTTTTTTAATATGGGATTCACTTTTTTTTTTTATATTGCTTGATTTTGTCAATATGGGATTCTATGTTTAAAACACGATTAATATAACATTGTAGTTTGTGCTCTATATCTAAAACTTTATTATATTAGTGTTTGCTACGAATACAAAGTCTGCACTCTTTTTTTTTACATTGTTTATTTTTTTAATATGGGATTCACTTTTTTTTTATATTGCTTGATTTTTTTAATATGGAGTCCACCTTTTTTTTTCCCGTGAGTTTGGAGATGGCGGGTTCCACTTTATTTACTTTTTTTTTTTTAATATTGGTTGGTGTTTTTTTTTTTTTTTTTTTTAATATTGATTGGTGTTTAATATGGGGACCACACTTTTTTTTAAATGCTTTATTGGTTGGTGTTTTTTTTGAATTTTTTAATATTGGTTGGTGTTTAATATGGAGACCACACTTTTTTTTAAGTATTTTAAGTATGTTGCTGTACAATAATTTCATTTGCTCCCACTAATGGGTTGATACGCATGTGGCAATAAATCCGTCATTATTGATTTAATTGTTTGATTTTCTAAGCACTTTTGTATTTTAAGTATGTTGCTGTACAATAATTTCATTTGCTCCCTCTAATGGGTTGATACGCATGTGGCAATGAATCCATCAGGCTATATGGGCCCACAATTTTTTTTTTCAAAAATTGGAAAACGGATATATATATAAATATATAAGTATTTTAAGTATGTTGCTGTACAATAATTTCATTTGCTCCCACTAATGGGTTGATACGCATGTGGCAATAAATCCATCATTATTGATTTAATTGTTTGATTTTCTAAGCATTTTTGTACTTTAAGTATGTTGCTGTACAATAATTTCATTTGCTCCCTCTAATGGGTTGATACGCATGTGACAATGAATCCATCATTATTGATTTAATTGTTTGATTTTCTAAGCACTTTTTTTTAACATTGTTTGTGTTTTAATATGGGATTCACTTTTTTTTTTAATATTGCTTGATTTTGTTAATATGGGATCCACTTTTTTTTTCCCGTGAGTTTGGATGTGGTGGGTTCCACTTTTTTTTCTAAGTATGTTGTTGTACAATAATTTCATTTGCTCTCACTAATGGGTTGATACGCATGTGGCAATAAATCCATCATTATTGATTTAATTGTTTGATTTTCTAAGCCTTTTTGTATTTTAAGTATGTTGCTGTACAATAATTTCATTTGCTCCCTCTAATGGGTTGATACGCATGTGGCAATGAATCCATCATTATTGATTTAATTGTTTGATTTTCTAAGCACTTTTTTTTTTTTAACATTGTTTGTTTTTTAATATGGGATTCACTTTTTTTTTTTTTTTTTTTTAATATTGCTTGATTTTGTTAATATGGGATCCACTTTTTTTTTAATACTGGCTGGTGTTTAATATGGGGCCCACAATTGTTTTTAAAATATTAGTAGTTGTTTAAAATATGTGGGCCCATAATTGTTTTTGGGCCCACAAACGGACGACGAAAAAGTGCCCAAACCCACCTTTCTATATAGTAGTAAAGTTCCAAATGTTTTTTTTAAATTAATTTTTTATTTTTATTTGATAATTGAAATTTATACGGTGATGACACTTGTCATCTTAAGAATACTTTGCCTCTCCTATTATATATATATATATATATATATATATATATATATATATATATATATATATATATATATATATATATATATATATATATATATCACTTGGCGCTAAACGTGTTAACCGGTTTGAACCGGACCAGACCGGTAACTGGTTAACAAACCGGCCGATTTCCAGTTAAAAAAGCGAAACCTGCCACCGGTTCTGGTTTACCGGTTAAAAACCCAAAACCGGAACCGGTCCGGTTGAAACACGTCCAAATCCTTTTTGTTTTTTGTTTTTTGTATAGTATATATATATATATATATATATATTATAGTATTTATTAGTTTATTGTAGGTATATTTACATATGTTATATAAGTTTATAAGTAAAGTTATATTTACTGACTAACAGGCTAACAGCAAGTCAACAATACAACATATATGTGTATATATATATATATATATATATATATATATATATATATATATATGTATATATACACATTAAGATGAAGGTATTAGGGTGGATACACAGAAGATTAAAGCTGTGAAGATTTAGCCGAGACCCACAACACCCACAGAGGTTCGTAGTTTTCTGGCTTGGAAGGTTATTATAGGAGATTTGTAGAGGGTTTTCTTCCATTTCTGCACCACTGACGAAGCTGACTCAGAAATCAGCTAAGTTCTAGTGGACTGATGCTTGTGAACTTAGTTTTCAGGAGTTGAAGATCAGATTGATTCGGCCCCATTTCTGATGCTTCCAGAAGGATCGGAAGTAGGGGTGGGCGTTCGGTTCTTCGATTCGGTTTTATCAAACTTCAGTTCGGCTATTTCGGTTTCGGTTTTTTGAAGGTGGACACCGAACACCGAACCAAACTAGTTCGGTTCGGTTCTTTCGGTTTCGATTTTTTGAAGTTCGGTTCGGTTTCGGTTTTTTCAATTCGATTTTTTTGATATGATATTAGAAGTGATTCCATTTACACTAATTCATATACTCAAAAGCAATAAAACATAAAACTGATAAATTGAAATCAAAATCAAACAAACAGGATATACAAGAACAGAAAACCATAACCATGATATAGGATTACTAGGTGTTATATACATACAGTAAGAATAATTAAGAAAACACATAAAGGGCATACATTAATCCTAAAGACACATCCTAGTCACCTTCCTTTGTTAAGGATATTTGATTTTATCAACTAAAGTGGAAAATTAGGGATACAAAAGCAAAAGAGGGCTTGCTACAATTGGATTTTTTTTTTGGCTTAAACTTAATGGGACTGGAGTATTTTAATTTTTTTGGGTAATGTATTAAATTTCGGTTCTTTGGTTCAGTTTTATCAAACTTCGGTTCGGCTATTTCGGTTTCAATTTTTTGAAGGTGGACACCGAACACCGAACCAAACTAGTTCGGTTCGATTCGATTTCTTGAAGTTCGGTTCGGTTCGGTTCGATTTTTCAATTTTCGATATTTATGCCCAGCCCTAATCGGAAGTCTATGTTATCTCTTGTGATGCTTCAGGGGTTGGGTTAGGTTGTGTGTTGATGTAGTACGGTAGAATTATTGCTTATGCTTCAAGACAGTTGAGAAAACATGAGAAGAATTACCCGACACATGATTTAGAGTTAGCCGCGGTGATTCATGCATTGAAGATGTGAAGGCACTACTTGTATGGCGTCCATGTTGATATTTATACAGACCATAAGAGCCTTCAGTACATTTTCAAGCAGAAGAAGTTGAATTTGCGGCAAAGGGGATTGTTGAAGCTATTAAAGGATTATGATGCTAGTATCTTGTATCATCCTAGGAAGGTGAACGTAGTAGCCGATGCACTTAGCCGCAAATCCATGGGTAGCTTATCTTATGTTCAGTTAGAGAAAAGAGAGTTAGTTTGTGAGCTTCAGCAGTTAGCCAGCCTAAGAGTTCGATTACTGGACTCGGGCGACACTGTCACGACCCAACCAGAGGGCCATGACGGGCACCCGGAGCTAACCTACCGAGCATATCTTGACATACATCTCATAATCATATCTAGGTGGACCACAAAGATAACTCATAAATATCGTAATCTGTAAGGGCATGAGTCTAAGAGATAAATGCACATCTATTCATTCACCATCAAACTATGCCCATATAAATATATATATGTATGTATGTATGTATATATATATATATATATATATATACATACATACTCAAGCAGACAAGGCTGCCAAAATGATATGACAAAATGTGGACCGAAAAGGTCACATAACATCTAACTATACACATCTGTCTACGAGCCTCTACATGGAGTGCATAACATAATAAAAATGGGACAGGACCCTGTCATGCCCATATATGTACATAAAATACCAGCTGAACCGCAGCTCCGGAACAATTGGAGCGCTCCTGTACAATTGCTAATGAAGCAGCCTAGGGGTCTGGTCCGTCTCCCTATCTACTTGCGGGCATGAATGCAACATCCACAAACGAAAGGATGTCAGTACGAATAATGTACCGAGTATGTAAGTCATGAGTAATAAAATAATGAAACTGTGAAGATAGCATAAGATAAAGAGATCAATCTGTACCTCTGAATGCCTCTTAAGGCCGATGTTATGCATGCTTAGCCTTTTAAAAAAATATTTTCATACATACATATATAATACCGTACCCGGCCAAACAGGCTCGGTGTTATCATCATATCATCATTATCCTGCGTCCGGGGTAACAGCATAACCTGCCCACAATAGTGGTGTGCACATCTACGTGCCTGCTCGGCCGACTATAGCGCGGCTGTCACGCCCCAAAACCCACCCTAGACGTGACCGGCATCCAACGTCATGAAAAACATCGGAAGAACCTAAACGATACAATAATAACACTTGAACCCGCCAGGTTCAACATTCGCCTCCAACAGTTTATAAAATAAAGGTACACAAATCATGCATATATGAATTAAATAAGCGGAAGTCTTTAATATCATAAAAGTTGATCAAAACGTGACAAACGCCCAAGAGTTAACAAAACTCAACAACTACCCACAAAAATGTATACTATGGAGCTTCAAGGATAAAGAGGTAATAGTTTGACTCATCGGGACGCAACCCAGAAACTAATAATAAATGAACAAAATAATAGGGTGTCCCACGATTGAACGTGTGGGCTCACCAAATCAGCAGTAACAACAAGTCCTTCCTAATCGCCTGAAGTATCAAGAAATTGCTCTCCTCCGTTACCTAACATGCCATCAAAAAAACAACAATGGTATGCCTGAGTACTTTGTACTCAGTAAGTGTCTCGGGGACAATAAGTAATATGAAAATAGATTATAATAATACCTAAAGGAATCAGTCCAGAAAAGATAGTATAAAAACAGTTATTCCACTTTGTGATTCTTAATATCATTTGTTAAACAGTTTATAAGCCATTTCAAAATCCCAATTCCTTTCAATTATGCTTTCCAAATTGATCATGATTGTCAACAACAGTTCCATGAGAGAATAAGAATATCACACATGCCAATACAGGCCCAAGAATCAATCACATCGAAGGGATAACCGTAGAGGTTCCCTAAACACTGCGCAATACACCGAAATATGAATTCACGGTGGCTACTCTTCCTCCCGAATAGCAAGCCATTAATACACCCCAGGTAGCGAACCCGGAAGTGGCCACTCTTCCTGGCAAGGCAATTAATACACTAGGATCCATAGTGGCTACTCTTCCTCCCGAATAGCAAGGCAAACACAACAACAAGGTCCATGGCATGGAAGCCGGTTCAGAATTTATCTCAAAGTAGTCACACCATCAATAACATTAAAGTTCATTATGCCATATCGAAAGAATAAGTCATTCCAATCACTGTTTTGAAAACGTATAACTCCTTTACAAAAGATTTCCATGTCTCAATTCATTAGTGAGAATGCCATTACCAACTCTTAACTAACATTACTAAGCATCGCTCATAGAGGAAAACATTCATAATATCTTATACATATTTAGGGTTTGTTACAATCTAGGTTTAATGTGGGTTTGTCCCCTCACACACATTAACCACCATTTAGACATGAATTAGAGTTCAAGAAACATGAAAATATTACTTTTCCTTCCATTCATTAAAGAATCTTGAATAAAATTTATACTTCCAACAATAGTTTCAAAAAGTGATTTTCATTCAAAATAAGTTTTTAAAAGAGAGACATACCTTAATTTGTTAAACAAGGTTTAACAATTCACTTTTCTAATGAAGAACACCCAAACCCTAGTTTGAATCACTTTGAAAAGAATTATGTCGCAAACCCTAGGTTTTGATCACAAGGATCATGTTAAGAATCATGGGTTTGATGTTAGAATGAATTAGTAATGTTAAGGATGTCCTTACCTTTGATTTAAAGACTTGGAGGAATGATTTTCGTCCTTAGGGTTGTTTAGAAAGTGGAGGAATAAACAAAACAAGTGTCTTATTTATATTTTTCTGGTGAAAACGGGCCAAAGGACGCCCCCGAATGACGGACCGTCCTTCGTGTTACGGATCGTTCTTTGGACCGTCCTTTAGTGGAAATTTCTAGAGATTTCTGGTGATTTTTGAGACATTACGGTTCCATGTTACGGCCCATAACACGTGTTACGGTCCGTAACGTCTCACCGTAACACAGGCCAAATTTCCAGCGAAGACAGGCTTCAGTAAAACGGGCATAACTTTTTGTACGCAACTTTGATTAGGCTGGGCGACCTACCGTTGGAAAGCTATTTCAAAGATCTACAACTTTCATCAAGGAAGTTTTTCCAAATTCACAACACATCTTTATAAAAATCATCCAGAAGACAGACCTACCAAAACTTAAGCGAATTTAAGAGGCCTTAAGAACTTCACTAGTTGGTTTGACTTCAAAATGATCATCTTCCACCCGAATTCATCAAGAATGGATTCATATCGATATAATATCATCTTAATACTATATTTTTGCACATTCACACCTAGTTCAAGTTTACGGGGTGTTACATTATCCCTCCCTTAAGATCATTCATCCTCGAATGAGGATAGTATTCTAGGAAGGTAATTAACCAACACGAATGTTAACCACACAATCACCTTGCGAACGAATAGCTCAAAACTTAACTCATACCTGAAATAGGGAACAAGTGAGGATATCTCTTCTTCATGTCCTCTGCCGCTTCCCAAGTAGCTTTCTCAGTATTATGATTTCGCCACAACACTTTAACCGACGCAATATCCTTTGTTCTCAACCTTCTAACTTGGCGCTCCAAAATCTGAACTGGTTCGTCTTCATAAGATAAGGATTCATCAATCTCAACCTCTTCATAGTTCAACACATGAGAGGGGTCAGGTTTATACAACCTCAACATTGAAATGTGAAACACCGGATGAACCATGGACATCTCAGCCGGTAATCTCAACTCATAAGCTACCTTCCCAACTCTTCTAGTAATCTCATAAGGACCAATGTAGCGAGGAATAAGCTTGCCCTTTTTGCCAGAACGCATTACCCCCTTCATAGGTGATACTTTCAAGAAAACCTTGTCACCAACAGCAAATTCCAATTCCCTACGCCTCATGTCCGTATAAGACTTTTGTCTACTCTGAGCGGTCTTTAGTCGTTGCACAATAAGATTTACCTTTTCAATTGCCTCATGAACTGAATCAGGACCCAATAATTCTACTTTGGTGGGTTCAAACCACCCAATTAGAGATCTGCAACGCCTCCCATAAAGAGCCTCATAAGGAGCCATCTGAATACTCGCTTGATAACTATTGTTGTAAGCGAATTCCACCAGAGGTAGGTGTTCATCCCAACTTCCTTCAAAATCAATTGCACAAGCACGCAACATATCCTCCAAAGTCTGAATGGTCCTCTCTGCTTGCCCATTAGTTTGAGGATGAAAAGCAGCACTCAAATTCACTCTAGTACCCAAATCTTCCTGAAAGGATTTCCAAAAGTAAGCAGTAAATTGCGTACCTCTGTCAGATATAATCGATGTCGGAACACCATGCAATCTAACTATCTCCTTTAGATATAACTTAGAGTACTTCGTCACGGTATATGACGTCCCAACTGGGAGAAAATGGGCAGACTTTTTGAGTCTATCTACAATCACCCAAATCGAATCAAATTTGGCCTTTGTGCGGGGTAAACCCACAACGAAATCCATATTGATCACCTCCCACTTCCACTGCGGAATCTCGATATTCTGAGCCAGACCACCAGGTCTTTGATGTTCAGCCTTTACCTGTTGACAATTCAAACACTTAGCCACAAAGTTAGGAATATCGACTTTCATGCTTCTCTACCAATAGTGCTGCTTTAAGTCCTTATACATTTTAGTGGATCCCGGATGAACTGAATACTTGGAACTATAGGCTTCCATCATTAATTCTTGTCAAAGACCATCAACATCAGCAACACACAATCGTCCTTGCAACCGCAGAACACTATCACCAGTACCAACAGTAAATGAAGTGTACTCACCCCTTTCCACACCATCTCTCAGCTTTGCCAAAAGTTCATCATCATATTGCTTGGATTTTATCCTTTCCACTATGTCAGACTGTGATGGCGCGATTCCTACTAACTCACCATCTTCGGTTTCATCAAGTCTGACCCCAAGACAAGCAAGTTTTCGAATTTCCAACCCCATGGGCATGTCATGTGCACGCAAATAAGCTAACGTGCCCATAGACTTCCTACTTAAAGCATTAGCAACCACATTAGCCTTACCATGATGATACAAAATGTTCAAGTCATAATCTTTCAACAACTCTAACCACCTCCTCTGTCTGAGATTCAACTCTCACTGTTTTAAGATATATTGCAGACTCTTGTGATCTGTAAAAACATCGCAATGCTCACCATACAAATAATGACGCCAAATTTTCAACGCAAAAACCACAGCAGCCAATTCCAAGTCATGTGTTGGGTAATTCTTCTCATGCTTTTTCAACTGTCGCGAAGCATAAGCAATCACCTTGCCATTTTGCATTAACACGCAACCCAAACCAATTCTAGAAGCATCATAATACACCACGTATCCGCCAGACCCAGAAGGTAAAGTCAAAATAGGAGCCGAAGTCAATCTTGCCTTAAGCTCTTGGAAACTCTTTTCACAAGCTTCGGACCACTGAAACTTAGCAGTCTTCTGCGTCAACTTAGTCAATGGCGAGGCAATAGATGAAAAACTTTCCACGAACTTTCTGTAGTAATTTGCTAAACCCAAGAAACTGCGAATTTCCGTTGCACTAGTGGGTCTAGGCAATCCTTAACCGCTGAAATTTTCTGAGGGTCTACTTTAATGCCGTCACTGATGTGGCGTGATTTTACGCCACAATCGATGCTTTTTAACTATAAGTTTTACTTGTTTTTAAGCAAGTCTATGTCATTTTACGTAGTTTTTATCATGTTTCAGGTAATACGAGGTCCCTAGAGCCTAAGTGTGGAAAATAAGCAAAACAGAGCACAAAACGTTGATCACTGGAAATAACTGGAGGTTCTGGAAAAATTCGTGGAAAAATACTCTGCGCGTTCGCGCAGGTATCCCACGCGATCGCGCCCACGCGCAATATTAACAATACGCGTTCGCGCTACAAGCCCATGCGATCGCGCACACGCGCGATATTAAGTCCACGCAATCGCACTGAATGTTCACGCGATCGCGCTGAAGGTAGCGAGTGGAGATGACGTCATCCACGCGATCGCGCAGACATATGGCGCGATCGCGTTGAAGGATTTTCGGCAATTTTCGACCAGAACTTGAGATTTGATGATTTCTTCCATTCCAGTTCATATAAATAGAAAATTAGGGCAAAACATCAGATATCTTTGGCAGCTCCCACAAGTTGGAAGCTAGGGTTCCTACAAAAATTGTTCTTTCTTCTTTTTAATCCTTGTTGATGGAAATCTCTTGGTGACAATTAAGATTGACACTCTTGTTGTGCTTATTTATTCATTTGCATTGTTCTTAATCAAGTAAGTTTTTGCTATTTTAATTATTCTTGTTCTTGAATGTTTTTCAAGGGATTAGCTAACCTTTGAACTTGCCCATTTACTTTGTTTGAAACTCGGAAGAGGAAAAACGGAGTTGGGATAGGATAATTAACATGAATTTGGGGCGTTAACCCTCATCTAATGGAAATTGACCTAGGAATAGGCAATACCAATTGTAGCCATATTCGGGTGTTCTTAATGCTCCTAATTGCTTGAGGAATATTCAATTGGGTAGTCTAGTTAATCTTCGGAAGAAGTTAATTTAGAGTCATTATTCGAGGCTAAATAACATAAACTTGCTATTATTTACAATTCGTGAAATAGATTGGATCGTTACTTGAGAAGTAGTTTCCCTCCTTCTATTCTTGTTGCCATTGATCAATTTACTTGCTTTCTAGATTAGAATTTATATTTTCATAATTTATAAAAACCTTATCAAAAACCACCATTGATGCGTTCGGGCATAGCTATAGTTAGTGATAATTCGTAATCTGCTTAAATCACCTACATATTGTTCTCTGTGGGATTCGACCCCGACTCATAGTTGGGTAAATTATATTTGCATACGACCGTGCCCATTCTAATTAATAGGGTGGATTTGGACGTTATCAAAATGGCGCCGTTGCCGGGGAACAATTGGTGTATTTTGGCTAATCTAGG
Source organism: Lycium barbarum (assembly GCF_019175385.1). Lineage (NCBI taxonomy): Eukaryota > Viridiplantae > Streptophyta > Magnoliopsida > Solanales > Solanaceae > Lycium > Lycium barbarum. Next base: position 110,683,280 of record NC_083344.1, on the reverse strand, counting down.
AAATAAGCTAACTTGCTTTGAACCGAACCCGTAAATATTTGTGTAGTTGTTTTCTGTGTTTTATTTTTATTTTAAAAAAAATGGCATCTTTCCATGAAAACTTGTTTAGTAATGACTTTTATTGTGAGCATGGCCAAATTGGTGAGTTCAAACTCATGATGGAGTGTCTACTAGGTGAGGGTAATGAAAATCAAAAAGCCTTTGAAGAGTACTTGGAAACTAGTCTCCAACTTGGTTTGATGAAAGAAGAAGAAAATCCTCCACGGGGAAATCATTATGAACTAACCAATGCTCAAGATAAAAGGGTAAATCATGAAGATGAGTTTATTGGGAATGCCAAAGAAAAAAATGAATGGGAGTCAACCATTGTTCTGAACAATATGGTTGGTGTTGACCCCAATCCGGGGGAAAAAGAGGATGTCATAGTTCAAAAAGTTCAAGAGCCTTATATTCTGCAATTTGAAAATTCAACAAGGCAAAATGACATTCCTCACTTGAAAGCCAAGAAGTGTAGAATGAACAATATTTTATTTGGCGTGATCAGATATTTACCACCCCCCGCTGCTCGTGGTCACAAACTTGATTCCAAGTTAGGTGCCCAATTCATAAGCTCCAAATGGCGAGAAAAGCGGTAAAGTTGGTAACCGTCGTGCCGCAACGTTAACTTAAGCGCTTGGTGGGAGGCAACCCATCGTTTTTAATTTTTTTTAATCATTTTTGAAATTCGATTTTGAATTGTTTAGTTTATGATTTGTGACTAATCTGCAAAATTTCACAATTTTTGGAATTGTTTTGAATAGGTTGAGTTTTCAGAACAGCTACAAATCAGTAGCTGCTGGTTTCTGCTTATTTTCTGAATCTGGAAAAACAGGGCCGGATTTATCTCTACGCGATCGCGCAACAAACCTACGCGATCGCGTTCAATTTAAAAAAAAAAAAGAGTAAGTTTACTCTGCGCGATCGCGCCACATCGCCACGCGATCGCGCAGAGTCGCGTTTTTAAGTTAAAAAAAAACAGACCTGGGGGTTAAAATCCCCCATTTTCCTCCCATATTCCTCCCATTTCCCTAATTCTCTTTCAAACACAATTTTAATTTTTTTGGAAAAATTCTTCAACTTGCAACTACAAGGTATGTGATTCTTTCATTGTCTTGTTCATAGGGTTGTTTTTATCATCATTCCATGTTAGAAATTGTGAAAGAATTTGTTTTCTTTTACTTGTTTAAGCATGAATATATGATGAAATTGTTGAATTTGTTGTTATATAAATTGTTGTTTGTTGTTGAGTGATGTGAGTTGAGTGTTGGGTGCTGATATAAGAAAAAAAAAATTGGGCAAAACACAAGCTTAAAATCGTTGAATTGAAGCCCCAAAAATGATGCCCATAACCTGTTTGTGAAAATGCTTGGGAGAATCTGAAACGATTCAGCGCGATCGCGCCAATACAAGCCGCGAACGCGCTGAATAATGGCTAAAAATTACGCGATCGCGTTGTGTTTAACCGCGATCGCGGTGAAGAACATTCTCAAAATGACGCGATCGCGACTCTTTGTCACGCGATCGCGCTGAAGGGAAATTCCCAGTGCGCAAACAGATTGCTCGCACAAGAGCTGCTCAAAACTTGGGTGGCCAATTTCCTTAACCCAACTCCTCATTATACATCATTGTAGGTGTTCATATGCATTGTGTTTGTTTTGTAGGTACTTAAACTCAAAAAATGGCTTCATCATCCAGTGCTGCCCAAGTACCCTTGATTGAATACTATGACACTACCACCTTCCAGTCAGCAAAATGTTCGAAGCTATATGATAGACTGCTGGGAAAGAGCTTCATTGAAGAGAGGGGCTTTGTAACAGAAAATTTGGAAGAAAATATGCCCGAGTTCTATGGAAGGTTGGTAACAAGCGGCTGGATACGCTTTGCAGATGAACCAATCAGGGCAAATCATACCCTGGTGCGGGAATTCTACGCAAATGTTGCAGAGGGAGACATTACACATAGAGCAATTGTCAAAGTCAGAGGTGTGGATGTCCTGTGCAATGGCTCAAGAATAAATGCCTATTACAATCTACAGGATGGTGACAACAGCGAGATGGCACAGATGTACGAAAACCTGCGGCAACAATGGTTTGTGACCCACCTTCACGGTGGGGAACAACCAAAGTGGCTAAACATAATGCAGAAAAGGATTGACTCTGTAGAGTTCACTGCTGAAGCCAAAACTTGGCTTGATATTGTCACATCCAGGGTGCTGCCTTCAAAACATGATTCAGAGGTTCCGCTTGAGAGGGCTAAAGTAATTTTTGCTGTGATGGAAGGATTGCCTGTTGACGTGGGGAGGCTCATTATGCAGGAAATCCGGGAGGTGGTGCTTGAACGGATCAAGAGCTTATTCTTCCCATCATTGATCACTTACTTGTGCTCCACTGATGGAGTGCCCACAAGACCAGGCGACAGAGAAAAAGGGCCTGCTGGACCGATTTATCCGTTGAAAAAGAGAGGGCCTGGTAATGTACAGAAGAAAAGGAAGATTGATATAGCAACATCATCATTTGAGCAGTTCACATCTACTGCATCAGATTCGATTGGTGGGGCATCTGCCCCCCCCCCCCCATGGCTATACCAATCTTGCCACCACTGCAAGAAGCCGCCAGGCCTTTCCAATATATCTCCACCCAGGTCCATGGGGTGGACAATCGGCTTCAGCAGCTAGTGGCTAGTCTCCCTGCGGGCCCACATGGAGAAGGCACATCTACAACTCCCTCTGTTCCTATTGGTCCAACATTAGCAGGTGTGGTGGAGGACATGAAACATATCAAAGAAAAGCAGGGAAAAATAGAGATGAGGCAGAAAAAGGCAAGGGAGCATGCCAAGAAGCAAAGCAAATTTCTGAACAAAATGATGAGCATTCTGAGGAGTGTATGCGGAGCACAGCACGAAGAGGGGGAAAATGAGGACGATTTTGTCCTGCCAGAGCCCAGCAGCTCCAGTTCAGAGGGTGAGCAGAGATGACCATAGCACGCAGTGCTAGGAGGTATGAAAAAAAAAGTTTTTTTTTTTTTTGTTGTTGATGTACTGCAGTGAGGACACTGCAAGTTTTTTTAGTTTGGGGTAGGAACCTCATCGGCTTTTCTTTGCCAGAGTTCTTTTCCTGAGGGGGGTTTTTATTTTGTTGAAACTGGCATGTTTAGGATGTTACTTAGGTTGAATAGAGTAATTTTGTTTTATTTGGTACTACTTTGTAACTAATGGCATGTATTGTGTTTTGTTGAAATTTTTAGACCCCTCGAAATTTTGAAAAATGCATACTTAGAACAGTTATTGTCTGACATGATTGATTCTTTATATGACATTGTGATTATTGGGGTGTTATGTGTGATGAATTACTACTTAGGAGGTCACAAGTGTAAAAATTGTTGTCCTTATGCCAATGTGTGTGTGAAGTGTTAGTTTGATTCTGTTTATGCATGTATAATCTAGAACTTGCCCGGTTGGTCTTGTATGAAATCCGAAAGTTAGTTTGGTTGTGAGATGATCTTAGGCTTTCTTTGTTGAAATAGTCACTTTGCCTAAATAAGCCTTACCAAAAGTGTTAAATACCCTTAGTTTCCCTTTTGAGCCTTTTTGACCTTTTTCTTGGCTAGCCAATTATGAAACCTTACCCTTTGTGAAATTAATCCATCTTCGCACCCGTTCCCTCCTTGATGCTACTAGTTAGATGAGGCAAAATGCCTAAGTTGGGGGTGAATTAAATGTGGAGTACATGTTAAAAACATAAGTTGGGGGTGGTGGAGTTTGCTAGTGGAGATTCGATGTGGTAGTTGCGTATATATATATATATATATATATAAAATAAAATAAAATAAAAATTTTAAAAAATAAAATCAGAAAATTGTTGTAAAAAAAAAGATTTGTAAGTTGGATAGGAGTAAAACCACATCGAGGTTGAAAACTGAAAGAAAATAAAGGGGTGAAAAGAAAAGAGGCGAATTAAGGTGACACGATGTTGTAGTGTTCAAGGAGGGTGAGTCACTAATATCCAAAAAGTATCCGACCCGTCCCTAAACCTACATTACAAGCCGAAACAAGTCCTAATGTGATCACAACCGAACGAGCCTAGGATGAGAACATAGAAAATAAGGGCAAGCCTATGGTATTTGCATGTGTAGATATGAATTTCTTTGTGAGTGTGAGTGTTTTTCTCTTCTCTTTCGTCTTCGTCCCATTCTTGTCGTATATATGTGTGTTGGGACATTCTTTGGTCTATGTGAGGGCATAAGGATGAGAATTGAACAAAATAAAGTGACCGCCTAAAGTAGCGTTTGTGTGCACCATAATATGTTCGATAATGTAATGTCATTCATTGAAGCTTCATTGTTAGTCGTAGTGTTCTTGAGTTGTGCATATTGCTTTAAAGTAGAAAGTTGGGGTGGTCGTTTAAAGGAAAACATGCATGCCGGTAGTTCAGAGTTAAAACCAATGTAGACATTGTTATTCTATAATATCTAGGTGTTAGATTGAGTCATGGTTTTGTATGGCTTGCTTGAGGACAAGCAAATACTTTAAGTTGGGGGTGTTGATGTGGCGTGATTTTACGCCACAATCGATGCTTTTTAACTATAAGTTTTACTTGTTTTAAGCAAGTCTATGTCATTTTACGTAGTTTTTATCATGTTTCAGGTAATACGAGGTCCCTAGAGCCTAAGTGTGGAAAACAAGCAAAACAGAGCACAAAACGTTGATCACTGGAAATAACTGGAGGTTCTAGAAAAATTCGTGGAAAAATACTCTGAGCGTTCGCGCAGGTATCCCACGCGATCGCGCCCACGCGCAATATTAACAATACGTGTTCGCGCTACAAGCCCACGCGATCGCGCACACGCGCGATATTAATTCCACGCGATCGCACTGAATGTTCACGCGATCGCGCTGAAGGTAGCGAGTGGAGATGACGTCATCCACGCGATCGCGCAGACACATGGCGCGATCGCGTTAAAGGATTTTCGGCAATTTTCGACCAGAACTTGAGATTTGACGATTTCTTCCATTCCAGTTCATATAAATAGAAAATTAGGGCAAAACATCAGATATATTTGGCAGCTCCCACAAGTTGGAAGCTAGGGTTCCTACAAAAATTGTTCTTTCTTCTTTTTAATCCTTGTTGATGGAAATCTCTTGGTGACAATTAAGATTGACACTCTTGTTGTGCTTATTTATTCATTTGCATTGTTCTTAATCAAGTAAGTTTTTGCTATTTTAATTATTGTTGTTCTTGAATGTTTTTCAAGGGATTAGCTAACCTTTGAACTTGCCCATTTACTTTGTTTGAAACTCGGAAGAAGAAAAACGGAGTTGGGATAGGATAATTAACATGAATTTGGGGCGTTAACCCTCATCTAATGGAAATTGACCTAGGAATAGGCAATACCAATTGTAGCCATATTCGGGTGTTCTTAATGCTCCTAATTGCTTGAGGAATCTTCAATTGGGTAGTCTAGTTAATCTTCGGAAGAAGTTAATTTAGAGTCATTATCCGAGGCTAAATAACATAAACTTGCTATTATTTACAATTCGTGAAATAGATTGGATCGTTACTTGAGAAGTAGTTTCCCTCCTTCTATTCTTGTTGCCATTGATCAATTTACTTGCTTTCTAGATTAGAATTTATATTTTCATATTTTATAAAAACCTTATCAAAAACCACCATTGATGCGTTCGGGCATAGCTATAGTTAGTGATAATTCCTAATCTGCTTAAATCACCTACATATTGTTCTCTGTGGGATTCGACCCCGACTCATAGTTGGGTAAATTATATTTGCATACGACCGTGCCCATTCTAATTAATAGGGTGGATTTGGACGTTATCAGTCAGCAGTCACCACATGACCTAAGAAAGCCACAGACTCAAGCCAGAGTTCACACTCAGAGAATTTTGCATAAAGCTCGTTCTCCTCTAGTGTTGTCAAAGTTATCCTCAAGTGATTCGTATGATCCTCATGACTTTTAGAATACATCAAAATATCATCAATGAACACAATAATGAAGCGGTGTAGATAAGGCTTAAACACACGATTCATCAAATCCATGAATGCAGTAGGCGCATTAGTCAACCCAAAGGACATGACTAGAAACTCAAAGTGCCCATAACGAGTACGGAAAGCAGTTTTCGGGATATCCTTTTCCTTTATCTTCAATTGGTGATACCCAGACCTCAGGTTAATTTTTGAAAAGAACTTAGCACCTTGAAGTTGGTCAAATAGATCATCTATCCTAGGCAAAGGATATTTATTCTTAATCGTCACTTTATTAAGTTGACTGTAATCAACACACATCCTAAGGGAACCATCTTTCTTTCTAACAAATAAGACTGGAGCGCCCCAAGGTGAGGAACTCGATCGAATGAAACCTTTATCCCACAAGTCCTTCAACTGATCCTTTAACTCCTTTAGCTCCGCTGGAGCCATACGGTAAGGTGGAATAGAAATAGGTTGGGTGTCAGGAATAACATCAATCCCAAAATCAATAACCCTATTAGGAGGAATACCAGGGAGATCTTCGGGAAACACTTTGGGATAATTACTAACTATCGGGCAGATGCAAATTCAGGTACTACGGCTTTTGTATCATTAACAGCAACCAAATAGTAAATACACCCATTCGTAATCATCTTATGAGCCTTAAGATAGGAAATAAATCTACCCCCTGGCTTAGAAATTTCACCCTCCCACACAATAACATGCTCCTCGGGAAAGGCGAAGCGAACTAACTTATGGCGACAATCCACATTAGCATAACATGCGGACAACCAGTCCATCCCTATAATTACATCAAAATCCACCATCTCAAGTTCATACAAATCAGACATGGTCTCACGTCCCTTGATCACAACAACACAATTTCTATACACTCTAGAAGCAATAACAGGAACACGAGAAGGCGTATCAACAACAAAAGGTTCACACAAAGGTTCGAGTTTCATACCCAAATCAAGAGTAAAATAAGGGGTCACATAGGATAAATTTGAACCCGGATCAATCAATGAGTAAGCATCATGAGAACAGATGGTAAGGATACCTGTAACCACAACATCAGAAGCCTCAACTACCTCTTTACGAGTCAGCCCATAAAGTCGAGCTGTCCCTCCACCAGAAGTATTAGCAACTTCCTTTCCCTTGTCGTTGTTACGAGCATTCTGATTATAATTGTTAGCATTACCAGCAGGTTGATTTTTAGCAGATACAGAAGCAGGCGAATCGTTCTTTTGGTTATTCATAGCAGCCATCTCACGCATCCACTTTCTGCAGTCCCTCTTAAGATGCCCTCTAATACCACAGTGATGACAGATACAATCCTCCCATACAACAGACCGACTACTGCCTTGGGAGAACCTGCTTTGGTTATTATTTTTCTGACCTTGCCTACCCAAAGGTACACTTGCATTCGAATATGCTCCAGACTGAGCAGGTGCCGAATACCCTTTACTCTGACTTCCCTTATAATTATTACCACTAAAACCACCTGCCGATCGGACTTTATTGTTCTGATGTCGATCTACCCTCTCCTCATTTTTCCAACTCTCTTGTTGTTCAGCAAACCCAACTAGAGATGAGAAAGTGCAAGTAAGAGACATAGCCACAGCAGCACATGCAGACTTAATACGTGGTACCAAGCCTTTCACAAAACGAGTCAACTTATGCTTTTCAGTCAGAATCATGTATAAAGCATACTTTGACAGACGGGTGAACTCGAAACTATACTCACGAACTGACTTGTTACCCTGCTTTAGCTTTTCAAACTTCATAGCCATAGCAATTCTTTCCTCATCAGACAAGAACCTTTCCATGAATGCCTCTTCGAATTCAGCCCACGTCGGAGCTAAAGCAGCGTCACCCCTCTCCGATTCCCACATCTCATACCATACGTGAGCAACATCCTTCAACTGATAAGAAGCAAGCCTTACAGCTTCGGAATCCCGGGCATCCATTGCCTTCAATACCTTGAAGGTCTCATCTAGAAAGTGTTGGGGGTCATCCATCTCTCGTGACCCAAAGAACTCTGGTGACTTCAAATCGAGGAATTACTTAAGTCTGCCATCACCGTGAGGTCCCACACCTCCACGCTGCTGCTGAGCAACAACCAATGTAGTCAACATTTGAATAGCCGTTTGCATAGTACCAATCTCAGGTACACCCGCAACGGGAACAGCAGGAGCAAGCGGTGCCGGGGGTGGTGCTTGATTTCCAGCATCATTTCCATTACCATTATTCGCGCCCCCAAGATTTTGGTTAACTTTCATGGGACGTCCTCGTTTACCATTTTTGGATCGCGTCAGAGTCATTTCTGCAAGGCACGAATTAACAAGCGAATTAGAACGATCCTAAAAAGGACTTTAAGTTCTACAGCAAAATCTAGAATCAAGAAGAATAGGAAACACCTATAAATTCCTTGGGAGTTTCTCGGTCATGCAGGTGATCAGGCTGCACAAGGAAAACTCCACTAGACATAGCTCCATAGACATCGACAACAATCCTAGGATGTATTTAAACCTATGCTATGATACCAAGCTTGTCACGCCCCAAAACCCACCCTAGACGTGACCGACATCCGACGTCATGAACAACATCGGAAGAACTTAAACGATACAATAATAACACTTGAACCCGCCAGGTTCAACATTCGCCTCCAACAGTTTATAAAATAAAGTTAAACATATCATGCATATATGAACTAAATAAGCGGAAGTCTTTAATATCATAAAAGTTAATCAAAACGTGACAAACGCCCAAGAGTTAACAAAACTCAACAACTACCCACAAGAATGTATCCTATGGAGCTTCTAGGATAAAGAGGTAATAGTTTGACTCATCGAGACGCAGCCCAAAAACTAATAACAAATGAACAAAATAATAGGTTGTCCCGCGATTGAACGTGTGGGCTCACTAAATCAGCAGCAACAACAAGTCCTTCCTAAATGCCTGAAGTATCAAGAACCAGCTCTCCTCCGTTACCTAATATACAATCAAAAAAATAACAATGGTATGCCTGAGTACTTCGTACTCAGTGAGTGTCTCGAGGACAATAAGTAATATGAAAATAGATTATAATAATACCTAAAGGAATCAGTCCAGAAAAGATAGTACAAAAACAGTTATTCCACTTTGTGATTCTTAATATCATTTGTTAAACAGTTTACAAGCCATTTCAAAATCCCAATTCCTTTCAATTATGCTTTCCAAATTGATCATGATTGTCAACAACAGTTCCATGAGAGAATAAGAATATCACACATGCCAATACATGCCCAAGAATCAATCACATCGAAGGGATGACCGTAGAGGTTCCCTAAACACTGCGCAATACACCGAAATATGGATTCACGGTGTCTACTCTTCCTCCTGAATAGCAAGGCCATTAATACACCCCAGGTAGCGAACCCGGAAGTGGCAACTCTTCCTCCCGAATGGCAAGACAATTAATACACTAGGATCCATAGTGGCTACTCTTCCTCCCGAATAGCAAGGCAAACACAACAACAAGGTCCATGGCATGGAAGCCGGTTCAGAATTTATCTCAAAGTGGTCACACCATCAATAACATTAAAGTTCATTATGCCATATCGAAAGAATAAGTCATTCCAATCAATGTTTTGAAAACGTATAACTCCTTTACAAAAGATTTCCATGTCTCCATTCATCAATCAGAATGTCATTACCAAATTTTAACTAGCATTACTCAGCATCGCCCATAGAGGAAAACATTCATAATATCTTATACATATATAGGGTTTATTACAATCTAGGTTTAATGTGGGTTTGTCCCCTCACACACATTAACCACCATTTTGACATGAATTAGAGTTCAAGAAACATGAAAAGATTACTTTTCCTTCCATTCATTAAAGAATCTTGAATAAAATTTATACTTCCAACAATAGTTTCAAAAAGTGATTTTCATTCAAAATAAGTTTTTAAAAGAGAGACATACCTTAATTTGTTAAACAAGGTTTAACATTTCACTTTTCTAATGAAGAACACCCAAACCCTAGCTTGAATCACTTTGGAAAGAATTATGTTGCAAACCCTAGGTTTTGGTCACAAGAATCATGTTAAGAATTATGGGTTTGATGTTAGAATGAATTAGTAATGTTAAGGATGTCCTTACCTTTGATTTGAAGACTTGGAGGAATGACTTTCGTCCTTAGGGTTGTTTAGAAAGTGGAGGAATAAACAAAACAAGTGTCTTATTTATATTTTTCTGGTGAAAACGGGCCAAAGGACGCCCCCGAAGGACGGACCGTCCTTCGTGTTACGGACCGTTCTTTGGACCGTCCTTTAGTGGAAATTTCCAGAGAGTTCTGGTGATTTTTGAGACATTACGGTTCCATGTTACGGCCCGTAACACCTGTTACAGTCTGTAACGTCTCACCGTAACACAGGCCAAATTTCCAGCGAAGACAGGCTTCAATAAAACGGGCTTAACCTTTTGTACGCAACTTTTCTTAGGCTGGGCGACCTACCGTTGGAAAGATATTTTAAAGATCTACAACTTTCATCAAGGAAGTTTTTCTAAATTCACAAACATTTTCATGAAAATCTCCCAGAAGACAGACCTACCAAAACTTAGGGGAATTTACGAGGCCTTAAGAACTTCACTAGTTGGTTTGACTTCAAAACGATCATCTTCCACCCGAATTCATCAAGAATGGATTCATATAGATATAATATCATCTTAATACTACATTTTTACACATTCACACTTAGTTCAAGTTTACAGGGTGTTACAGCGGCGCGATGTCGGAAAATACATACGTATAGATAAAGCATGCATGAGAGCCCAAATGAAAGCTATAACTCTATCGGAGTGACGCAAGATCGGTAAACCTCCGATTGCCATTATGGAATCATCATCATCGCTATATCTCACCTTGAAGGAACAATTACTGTAGCGGTTCTATTTTTTCCGATTCGTATTTGCACTTGCCTCATTTAAAAAGGAAAGTGTCCCGGGGAAGTACGGTTGTCAATTGTACCGGGAAAAAGGAAAAAATATTATGGCGTTCTAAATGGACTTTATTTCAGAGTCGCCACCTAATTTTTAGGAAATTAGGAAAACCAGTTCGAAAAGAGTTCATTCAAAAACGGTTAAATTTTAGAAGAATCCCAATTTAACCAAAGTATGGGTCAGGGTTCTAGTGATCCCCCGGGGAAGGTGTTAGGTACCCCGGTAATAAGGATCCGTAAAATACGATTGACCTACGGGTTCTAATAGTATGCCTTTGTAGATATAAACTGTTTATGGTAAAAAATTGTTTCGTCTTATATTTCCATAACAAAAGATTTTAGCCATTCATGTGAAATATACCATGTTTGAAGAAACAAACGTGGTAAAATTTTGCCCAAAATTGGGCATTTAGGGTGTCGGACTAGAACACTTAGGCTAATACCCAAAGGCTCTTACCCTAACTAGGACTCTACGTAAGTCCACCCAAAAAATAGTTTTGAAAAAATATTTTTTAAGTATAGAAAATAGTTTTTAAAGAAAATAATTTAGGCATACTATTATAGTCTATATAGTATTCTACATATGTATAGTCCATTTTTTATTCTATCTTTTGCCAAGTTTTAGTCAAATTTTGATTTTTAGTCTAAGTCAAAATAATCACAATTAGTCCCACAAGTTTTGAATATTGGTCCAAATCAGTCCATATGTCATAAGTCCACAGGTTTCATAAATGTTCAGATCCGTCCCAAATTTCATAAAAATTGGCAGTTTCGGTCCTTTTAATCAAATCAGTCCCAACTTGCATTGATACCTTAGAACTAGTCTTAAATTTGTGGCAAATTCATTTTTGGCGATTGTAAAATACAACAATCTCATAAGGGTTCCAATTGGAACAGTAGTTATGCATATAATAATTTAAAGTACGTAATTTAAATGAGATTGAGAATTTGGGCCGACCAAGCCCAAAAAGGAAAATGTTTGTGCAATCAGTTTCTTCTTAATTCCAACGTATGCTCCATTTCGCTCCAAGTTGGGTTGACTCAATCTAGATACGTTAGTGGGTCCTGTTGGGGCCCACCAATGGGTTTGGGTGGACAAAAATGCAAACGGGTATGCACAATATTAGTATACATTCCTAAATTGAACTAACTAGGAATTGAAACATAGAATAATTATTACATAGCCAAAAATGAATCACAATATTATTGGGCCAAGCCCGTTTATTATACTGATAACTGTAGGTAATCAGGCGGCCCAAGGAAAAAATAGACCCAAAATAGTAGTAATACTAAGTCAAGCATGGAGACGCTAATAGCTGGCCCAAAGCCCAAACTATTTTTTCTCTTAAAAAATTTCCTAAGTGTCAAACCCCCCATTTCTTCTAAATTTTTTCTAAGTGTCAAAGCTGTAATATACATGATATACTTACTAGGATATTACTAAAATATGAGGAGCAAAACCCTTTGAAGGGCATACCCCCATATGCACTTGATATACATTGCAATATTCAATTAACCTCAACTCTAAACACCATATTCAGGTTATATGCAATCCATAAACCTCCCCAGAAATCCACCCAATTTAAAGGTCAAGTTCCAGTTACCAGCCAAGGAAAAACAAGCAAGCAAAGAGTTCTATAATAATGCAACTTAATGTCAATTTTCAATGCATATAACGCAAGAAGGTCACAGAATAGCTCAACTAGTCACAGAAACAGATGAATCGGTAGTTTTAGATATGATAAGAGTGATGGTGCAAGGCATCATATTAAGTGTCAAAGTTCAGAAACAGCAGTAGCACAGTCAAGAGGAGCAGGACAGGTTTCAAGATGGCAAAACAAGTAGCAGCAACAGTGGAGGAATAATGAAGCAAAGAAGTACAGAACTAAGAGGTGAAGGGGAAAAGAACAAGGTAGAGGCAACAATCAACATACTCATGGTCCTAATTCCTAGCTTTTTAGAGGAAATCAGTAGTTAAGATAGATAAGACAATGAATTGTATGATCAAGAGTTCATTTTTTTGTCAATAAGAAGCTAAACCAATGCCAGAAAGCCATTTTTGAGCCCATTCCTCACTTACCAAAAAGTCATAGAGACTAGTTTAGGATCTAAGGTCCTCTTTATACTAGTTTTGACTTAAGCAGGCCTAAGTATCAAACAATACAAGGTGCAGGCTTACCAATTACTTCCCAGGTTCTCTGGATCCTAGTCTAAGTTCTATCATTTGATCACAGAGGTCTCAATTAATAATTGACGGATCACTTTAATCTATAAACAGTCTCATAGGAACATCTGCAGAATTTTAAAAATGATGGTTTAACTTAGTTTCAATCCCAGAATTAAACAGATAGGTCCAAACACAAATGCAAGATCAAGTTGGGTCTTATAGGCTATAAAGGGTACTCAAGACAGGATCAGTAAATTTACAGAAGAAAGGAGCATGAAACTATCTTTAGACTTAGAGCATTATTTTCAAAACATATCAAGACTGCAAAGAAACAAGTGAGGGTGGAATAATGTGTTTAAGCCACAAAAGGGCTTAAGGAGTCACAAAATCCAATACATATACTACACTTACTCTTCTTAAGGCAGCTTTGATTTTTAACATTACATTGGGCATGATAAATTCCAACTTTGACAGGTTTATAGTAGGTATGCAACTAAAGATAATGCATAGAAATGGCCAAATGCCCATATAGTGAACAAAGAAGATACAAGCTAAGCTTTAGATTCAGTTTTAGACCATCCAAAACACATAAAATTCAAAAGATAAGCAGGGAATGGAATATGTAAGTTTTAGGATCAACCACATAGAAAACAAGTTAAGTTTTAGGATCAACCACATAAAAAACAAGTTTGGATGAAAGGACAAGTTACAGTAGAATCATGAACAGCACACTACAAACTCAAAACAACTAGCCTAACCTTTTATCTATCAATTCTTCTACTTTCCATGATTTATTTCCTTATTATAGTTCTTAGAACAAATGATCAGCACACACAAAAGACCAAAAAGACCTAGACTTTCCCAGAATCAGCATAAGCTTTTCAAGTCTTGATTTCTTTTCAACAAAAACTCTCAGTTTTTAGAAGACTTCAAACCATGCTTAGCAGTTTCAGGATTCTTAGAGCAAACAAGTGAATGATTTTTACTTTTTAAGTGCCTAGCAAGATCTAAAAATGACAAAATGCATAAAAGTGAAGCCAAACAATCACAAAAACATACAAATCCTCTTCTTATTGTCTTGACATTCATTTAGTGAAGAATAGAGGAATCAGAGGTTTAAAATTTTTAAAGGTTCATTAGATTTTACAGACAGATCTGTTGGTTTAGGGATTTGAAAACTATTTTTTGCAAATCTTTTTTTTAAAAGAATCAATCTTAAAGGAGTGAGAACAAGTTTAGCATAGACATAGATAGGGCAAGCAAACCAAAGGCCTAAATACCTTCTAGTTCAATATATGTAAACAATACAGGGACAAGTATCATATTTTAGCTTTTCAAGGTCTTTTTAAGTCTAAATTGATCATAGATGGTCATATAAGTCTAAAACAAGTGACAAACCTCACAATCTTCAAAAAAATATACTTAAACAGACCACTTCAAAGAAAGATAAAGACTTAAACTCCTTCTTTTTCTGGGGGCCAATGCTTATTTAAAGATCACATGACCATTTTAGAGTCATTTCAAAACATCATTTAGACTAAAAATAAATTACTAATCAGTAAATACAAGAACATAGGCTTATTTTAAAGGACCTCAAGCAGTTTTAGATGACAAACACATGACAAACATCTATAAGGCAAACCAAATGATCTATACTTCATTAAGGGTCATCCAACAAACTTAGAAAAATGAACTAAATAACCATAATAGGACTGAAGGTGCTCAGAAACTACAAAACAGTAACCAAATAGTCTCAAAAATGGAAAGATATCACCCCAGCCCCTAAGAACTAACAAATGAAACAATAAACAAGAAACAAAACTATCACCTACTTCATTTTAACCTTAAATCTACCAGTTAATACTCAAAAGTCCTTTTAACCTCATCATAGTAATATTATAGCATAGCAGCTTTACCAAACCAACACACAAACTACTAAGCAATCTTTAAGCAAAAGTTAACCACATTAAATATACAAAAAAGTCAAACTCTATAAAACAGTAACTAGACAACTTTTATACTAGCATAAATAGTATTAATACATGTATACAAACTATATTTAATAAGAATAGAGACTTAAAACCATATTTAAACAAGTCTAGTCAAATTAATGCATAAAATTCACTAAAGTAGTTACAACAAAACTGGGGATGCTCAGAAATCACAGAACAATAATCGAGCGGTCACTAAGAAGGAAGAATAGCTCCTCAATCCCTTAAGATCAACTAATAAAGCAGTAAACAAGAACCTAAGCTAACACTTAACTCATTTTTTTTACTTGTTTTAGCCTTAATACCTTAGAAACTAACATTTAACAACTCTTAAACTCCATTACAACTGTTATTATAACATAGTAGACCAAAAAATTTCAATGATGTAAACAACAACTAGAACCAACATCTGCTTCTTCTTAACTTGTTTTAGCCTTATCACCTAATAATTGACACTTAAAATCCTTTTAAGCCACATTATAACATAGCAGCCTTAAAGTTTCAATAAAACAGTAACCAATCAGCTCTTACATTAACATAAATAGTGCTATTTCAGGTATACAAGCTATATTCTAAAAACAGCAACTTGAAACAACTTTAAAATCAAATATGAACAAGATAGTGCATCAAATAGATTGAAAAACAGGAAGAAGATGAATTAGTATAGGGTATAACCTTTTCGTAGGGCAACCAAAATATCATAGGGGAGGGGTTAGATCAACACACTTCAACGCCAACACTTATCCTTTGAAAAACAACCCTTGGCTTTTTATTTTTCCCCAGTATATTGATAGTATAATATAGTATATTGGTATATTGTAGTATTTCTTGGTATGATAGTATATTGATAGTATTTTTAGTAGTAGAAGGCTTAAATTTTCGGAGAACCCTTTTCAAATCCTCCAAACAATTTCTCAAAAAAAGGTCCCCCAAATGGCAACCAAACTCTTCTATTTATAGCACTGGAATAGGGTTTTGGGATAGAAATGGAAAGAATTTCAGATAGTTTCCCCCCAATTCTTAAATCCTAATTCAAACAATTTCAAAATTCAGTAAAAGACAAACAAATTTTCCAACAAATTGTACTAATTCGTGCCATATCCAACAAAACTTCATATAAATCACATAAAACAGCTAGAATCTCACTATTTGTACCCTAAAATTTCGAATAAAAATCAGAAAAAATAGGATAGTACGCCTCTTCATTAATAAAACAAAAATGCTACATTCTAACGGTACCATAGTAAAAATAAGATAGAATCCCCCCAAAATCATACCCAACCACTAACCCACGTAGGAAATCCCCCTTAGGTTCCTTCCTTAAGTGTTATGTGGCACAAGATGGCAAAGAGCTCATGGCTCTACCCATGGCAACCATAGCACGGAGGAACCTAGAGTAACTTCCTAAATTAGGATTCAATTAGGTATAAAAACACAGATTCGAGGAAAATGAACCTGGGAATCACGAAAACTCGTGGTAAGGAACAAAAACCCTCAAAAGTCCGGCCAAAAATGGCCATAAATCGCCGTGGCTGGACCGCCAATGGCGGAACCCTAGTCGCCTGAAATCGCCTGATACGAGGAAGGGGTGATCGGGCAAAGGGGAAAATAAAGAGTGGGGGTATTTATTTTTTATAAACTCCCCCCCAGTTTTTAAGAGTTTTAAATTAACCCTCTTCCCAATTTAAATCAAATAATGACTAAGTAATATAAATACATATATAACTAAATAAAATAGTTATTTAGGCTAATAAAAATTTAAAACTCGCAAATTTAAAATATTTACTTCAAAATGAACCTAATATTGATGTAGTTCCGGAGGATATTCAAGAATGTGAAAAATGCAGTCAAAATGAGCCGTAACTTATACGTCATTTTTAATTAACAGTTTTTTCAAGATAGACGGAGCGGGATATGTCTCATCTTTTCAAAGTATGTTTGCGAAAGTAAATAACTCGTAATTTCTTGTAATTGTTAATTTTTATGGAAATAATAATTAAACGTCAATGTTTGCAATTTTCTCGGGATTTTTAGATTTTTAATTTTTAAGGGCATTCTTACTCCGTCTTGGACTCTGAAAATTTGAAAATTAAAATACGCGTTTTATGCGGTGAAAATTAGGTGTCAACTATTGCCCCTTCGAAGTTCAAGGATGGCATGGCCATCCTTGAGCTACGAATTTGACAAACCTAATTTTTACTGAATAATAGAAATTACAGCCCTTCTTGTGCAAAATTTTGAAAGTATGGCTGGACCCCGGTTTCTGGGCTTCCTACATATCTCAGGGTACATGAGAATTCAGACCGTTTGTAGTTCTGACTCTATGAGGACTATAAAGTTAGGAGCTTTCGTTAAACTACCTCGAGGTGTCCCGAGATAATTATAGGGATATGGCCGATCCTCAAAACTTGAGTAGCCTACATATCCCTCGCTTTGGGAATCAGGCCAATTGTAGTTCGACTCGATAGTCCGAAAAGGAATATCCCTTTATGTGGGAATCCCCTTGGCTATTTCTGGTTGAAAAATCCGAACCGGGGGCGGTTTTTGGAAAGGACTTATTAGTGTTGATGCTTGAAGTGATCTCCAATCCCTGGTATAGAGAGCTTGACTCCCATACACGGTTTTTGATCGGCTGCCCAAGAAAAAGTTTCACGTACGCTCCGCATGTTTTGAATCCGACTTTTGCTTCCATCTTCGGTAGCTTCTAGCTCGTTTCCAAATGCTGAGTCTGGCGTGTGAGTCTTTTGAAAATTTTGATTTTAATATAGTCATACCTGAGTGGCATTTTATCGTTTTGTTGACATTGAGGTTATCTTCTGACATTATGTCCGTCTTTTCGCAAATGCTTGTCTGTCTTCTTTCGTTTCTCTTGCAAGTGTGTGTTTTTCGTGTATTTTTTTTTGAAAAATGATCTACTCTGGATAATAATCACGATACTTTGACCGGCTCCTTTCTCGTCATTTTCAGATATTTTCATCATTTAATGATATCTTCAATTGGGATCTGGGTCGGGCTATACCGCATTTTTTGCGAAACTACACACCCCAGTCCGGTTATCATTTTCGTAAGCAAGATGCTACTAATGAAAACCATGTTTTCAAGTGCGGGGTCATTTTTGTTTCTTATGACATCCGCCACCTCTGAAAATTTGGATTCACATCATTTTCGCGTATTGCAGTGACTGTCGCAAATCTAGTGTCGACTGCATCGTTATCCTCATACGAAGCTTGCGATATAACAGTTCGGGACTACATCACTTATAGTCATAAATACCCAAATGCAGACTGCACATCAGAGTGCAGTATCATATTCCTTTCATGATGACTACTAACCTCTGTGTCCAGAATTACAACATTTAGTTAGAGTATTCAAGTTAATTACTGCATATTCAAGTGCGGAGCACTTTCTCATGACTACCACTATCCCTGAACCATGATTACGTTAACTTGAAATAAACTGCAGTAGCGACCGCAAATCTTGATGTAGGAATCATATTCGTATTTCAACGATTGTGGACATCAACCTCGGAATTATGCTACTTATTTTTTGCTATATATATGGATGATGACTAGTCCCTTTGGCACGTAGTCGTTTAATCCATATCGTCATTTTGAAGAGTGAAACTTGCCTCGGTGGCAAGGCTGATACCTTTTTTTTTTTTACTCCGGGGAAGAATACCCACCCGTCGACAGGGGTTCACATCTTCCAAAAGGACTTGACTCGATTGTGAATACGGCGTTTCGATACCGATATCAACGCGTCGTTTTAAATTTTTAGATTTTTATGATGTCTAATCAGTCAATGTATCAAGTAAAGCCATGCGACGTCTAGGCCGCGGTCTCAATACCTTGACACAATACTGTTTAGTGGATACCAGGGTTTTGGCATCGTCATTATATCTTTCAGTAATCTTTAAAAATTTTCTTTTGTAAAAAATCTCCGTGCTCTGCAAAACGAACAAACTTATTAGCGTAAAGCAAACTTTACTTAGAGAGGGCTTCGTTACCCTTTCGTATACTCTTTTGCACCGCTATTCCTTGAAGCTTGTTCTTTACTTATCTTGTTGTCATTACCCTGTTTTAAACATTCTAGCAAACGAGTTAGTGTAAAACATCCATGCTTGTTTGTTCCTGCATCGACAGAAAATTTGTCAGTTTCTTATATGGTCGACCGCTCTCCCTGCGCATGGATTTCTTTATTCATTCATGGACTTTTTCCGTTCATACTTCAGCAGGAAATGATGCTCATTTCCCTTAAAATCTTTTATTTTTCTAGTAGAGCTGAAAAGTTTTTGGGCGATGATTTTTGGAGAATATATGTATTTTGGTATATTATATATGTTTCGAAAATGATATATTTTACACACGCCCTTTTAATGTCATGACATTGGTTACTCAAACAAGGTCTCCCGTCTCTTTTTCTCCTTCTTGATCTCGACTTGTGAAATTTTCGAATCCCTTTCGAAAATTTTTCCCCAGTTTGTATACATCTTTATACCGACTTGAATTTCGCTATGTCGAAGGAATTTTTGAGACCCTCTCATAAATTCCTTCTGCCCCAGTGTAGGTGTGTACTTGTCAATTCTTGATTTCACCGTGCTTGAGGAATTTTTTAGATCCTTCTCAAAAGTTCTGCCCCAGTGTAGAAATTTTAATCAGTCCATTCCTTAGAGCTGATATATTTAAAGAATTTTTTAGGTCCTCTAAAAAATTGTACCCCAGTTTCCTTGTGGGGTTACCTTTATCTTTCTCTTGCTAAAACATTTCCGAGGTTTCTTTAAGGTTTATTGGGATTTTGTTTTGGAATGACCGAGCTCGGGAGAGCGCCTACGTATCCCGTTTGGGGAATCAGGTCGAAATGTAGTTTAGGGTAAACATATCGAAATGTTTTTGTGAGATCGAACTCAAAAGAGCGCCTACGTATCCCAAATGGGAATCAGGTCGTAACGTAGTTCAAAATACATAATTTTGAATTTTTTGGTTAAAGCGACCGAGCTTGGAAAAGTGCCTACGTATCCCTTTATAAGTATAGGGAATCAGGTCCTTGCGTAGTTCGTACATGGTTTTGGATTTGTTTTTTTTCTAAAAATGCAAAGTTACAAGCAAAGGAAACGAAATTAAAGCAACATAAACTATAGAAACTCTGAATCTTTGGAGTCGTCTTCTTCTTGACACGTTGTATCTCTTGATGGCATCTTAATTTCTTGCTCTTAGCCATTCCTGACCATCCATTTCAGCAAGTACCACTGCTCCTCCTGATAGTACCTTTCGCACCATATAGGGCCCTTGCCAGTTTGGTGCAAACTTTTCCTTGTATTCCTCTTAATTAGGGAATATTCGTTTGAGCACCAATTGCCCGATTTGAAACACCCTAGTTCTCACATGCTTGTTAAAAGCTCGCGCTATTCTTTGTTGGTATAATTGACCATGAAAAACAACGATCATTCACTTTACATCTATCAAAGCAAGTTGCTCATACCTCTTGCGGATCAATTATGCATCGTCCAATTCAGCCTCTTGTATTATTCAAAGTGAAGGGATTTCTACTTCGGTTGGTATTACTGCTTCAGTGCCATACACCAACAGGTATGGAGTGGTTCCAATTGAAGTTCTGGCAGTAGTGCGATATCCCAATAATGCATAAGGCAGTTGTTCATGCCAGTCTTTGTAGTTATCGATCATCTTTCTGAGGATCTTCTTGATGTTTTTATTAGCAGCTTCCACAACCCCATTCATTTGTGGTCGGTATGCGGTTAAATTCCGGTGAATGATTCGAAACTGCGCACACATGTCTTTTATCAAGTGGCTATTCAGATTAGCCCCATTGTCTGTTATGATTGATTCTGGGATACCAAATCGGCATATGATGTTGTTGTGCACAAAATCTGTGACTACTTTCTTTGTTACTGATGAATAAGATGCTGCTTCCACCCACTTGGTGAAGTAGTCTATGGCGACCAAAATGAAGCAGTGTTGGTTTGACGCAGTTGGCTCAATTGTACCTATGATATCCATGCCCCAAGCGGCGAATGGCCAAGGTGACGTCATAACATTCAGTTCTGTCGGAGGAACCTTTATCAAATCTCCATGAATTTGGCACTTGTGGCATTTTTGGACGAATTTGCTATGATCATTATCCATGGTTATCCAGTAATAACCTGTTCTTAAGATTTTCTTTGCTAGCACGAACCCATTCATGTGAGGCCCACAGGTTCCGATATGTACTTCTTCAATCAATCTTATAGCTTCAATAGAGTTAACACATCTAAGCAACCCCAAATCCGGGGTTCTTTTGTACAGGACACTCTTGTTGAGGAAGAAACCATTCGCTAACTTCCTGATAGTCTTCTTCTGATTTAAGGTGATTCCTTCAGGGTACTCTTCTCTCCAAGTACACTTTGATGTCAATGTACCAAGGTTTTTCATCAGTCTCTGCCTCTATAAAAGCACAGTGAGCTGGTTGATCTCTGATTTCAACTTTGACAGGATCAATGTATCTACTATCGGGATGCTGAATCATGGATGCTATTGTTGCCAATGCATCAGCAATCTCATTCTAGGTTCTTGGTATGTGTTTGAACTTGACTTCTTGGAACTGATGTGCCAATCTTTGCACAAGTCCAGCATACAGTATGAGCTTTTGGTTCTTGGTGGCCCACTCTCCTCAAACTTGATGAATCAACAAATCCGAATTGCCAATTACCTGAAGGTCTTTCAGATCCATGTTGAGGGTTAAACGTAGACCTAAGATACATGCTTCGTATTTAGCCATGTTGTTGTTGCAACTGAAGCTCAACTTGGCTGCCATTGGATAATATTGGCCTGAGTCCGAAACCAAGACGGCTCCAATTCCTGATCCTTTAAAGTTGACCGCTCCATCAAAGTATACTTTCCAGACTAATTCGTCTCCATTTTCTTCACCCTCAATTTTCATTATTTCTTCATCCAGGAAGTAAGTCCACAGAGGTACGGTATAGTATATCTGCCAATGCTTGCCCTTTAACTGCTTTCTGTGCGACGTATTGAATGTCGAACTCACTTAATAGCATTTGCCATTTGGCCAACTTCCCTATCAGCATAGGCTGGCGAAAAATGTACCTTAGGAGGTCCATTCTTGAGATTAGATGAGTTGTGTATGCGGCTATATAATGCCTTAACTTCTGAGACACCCAAGTCAGAGCGCAACACGTCTTTTCCACCAAGAAATATCCGCAGGGTGTGAACTTCTTACTGATGTAATAGATAGCCTTCTCCTTCTTGTCTGTTTTGTTATTTTGTGCCAACATGCACCCAAAAGAATTTTTTGATACTGACATGTATAGCAACAAAGGACATCCCAGCCTTGGCGGGACCAAAACGGGCGGATTTGATAGGTATCTCTTGATTGTGTCAAAGGCTTTCTGACAGTCTTCCATCCATTTAGTTACAGCATCTTTCTTGAGGAGTATGAGGATTGGTTCTATGATTACTGTGGACTGGGCGATGAAGCATCCAATATAATACCTTCCTAAGAAACTCATGACCTCTTTCTTCGTTCTTGGTGGTGGTAGTTCTTAGATTACTTTGATCTTTGTGGGATCTAACTCAATAGCACGACGACTGACTACGAATCCTAGTAATTTTCCAACAGACACTCCAAATGCACATTTTGCAGAATTCAACTTCAAATCGTACTTGCGGAGTCTGTCAAAGAATCTTCTTAAATGTTCGAGGTGGTCCTCACCCACTCGGGATTTGATGACGACGTCGTCCACATACACCTCAATCTCTCTGTGCATCATATCATGAAAAATAGTGGTCATCGCCCTCATGTAAGTAGCGTCGGAGTTCTTGAGCCTGAAGGGCATTACCCGGTAATAATACACTCCCCATGGTGTGATGAATGCCTTCTTTTGAGCATCTTCTTCATCCATCAATATCTGATGATAGCCCGCGTAACCATCCACAAAAGATTGCACTTCATGCTTGGCGCAGTTATCAATGAGCATGTGAATGTTAGGGAGTGGGAAATTATCCTTTTGGCTAGTGCGGTTAAGATCACGAAAGTCCACACAAATTCTTATTTTCTCATCTTTATTTGGTACTGAGACTGTGTTGGCTAACCATGTTGGGTACGGTGTCACCTCAATAACTCCTGACTGAATATGTTTTTCTACTTCTTTTTTAATTCGAATGCTGACATCAGATTAGGCTGCCTGATTTTCTATTTTACCAGGGTAAATCCTTCAAGGATCGGCAACCTATGGGCAACAATGTTCGTACTCAAACCCGGCATATCGACATACAACTAAGCAAAAACATCTTCATCTTCTTTCAACAAACTCCGATACCTTTCTTTTTCAGCTTCTGTCAGATGCACACTTATTATAGTTTCCCGAATCAACTCTTCATTTCCTAGATTAACTGCCTCTGTTTCCTTTAGGTTTGGCGTTGGTCTGCTCTCATATTCTTCTTCGACATCTATCAACCCTTCTGGTTCGGTTATCTCTTGTTCTTGATCATCATCTTTTTTACTTATTTCGTAACATGTTATGACATTATTTGTGGCCTCTGTAATATTACTGTAAAATAAAATAACACGGTTATTAATCATGTAAAAGCAATTTTAATTATATACTTATATAAGTGAAGAAAAATGATTTTGTCTTATTGTAAACTTTGAGCCGTTTTCATTGAAATTTTAAAAGAAGCGGTACAAACTGTGGTCCTGATTCAGAATGAAACATCGAGCCATTTCCGTTATTTAGCAACACGTAATAAAAACATGAAAAGGCAACAAGCCGGGCCTCAAAGCCGATTTTCATCGTTTTTTCTGAAAATGAGCATTCTTTCTACCGTAGAGTGAACAACGGGGTAGAAGTCCATCCACTTGTTGTTTCCCCTAGCTCTTCTTGGCGAATATCCAGTGCTTCGAAGCATTCTTCAATGATGGCTGCGCATTCCTCTTCCCAAAACAATGCCCTTAAACCCTCTTCCGGATCTTTGTTGTTGTGACTCATTGGGCATGCTGTGAAGGACTGGTATAGATGAGGGAACACCTTTCTCATTTCAATGGGACCTCTCGGCCCATATTCTGCTTCTTCCTCTTCTGTCTCACATGGCTCGTATCCAACCCCAAATCGATATTTCCCATTTTTAAGACTCACTAGTTCTTTGATTCATTGTAAGTTCTTTTCTAGACCTTTTTCGGGCTCAAACCCATTCCTTATCATAGTTGTAACAACCATTTTGTAGACCAGTGGCATAGGGATATCTTCATCATCTCCCCTACGATCTATCATGGCTAGTTCAATAGTGTGAAAATCAGCACCAATTGGCGACTTCTCTATGATTGGTATGGAGTTGTCCGGAGAGTTGTGAACACTTCCTTTATCGTGAATCATGACTTCTTGATCATCTCATATGAATTTGAGAGACTGGCGCAATGAAGATGCTACAACTCTAGCGGCGTGTAACTAGAGTCGTCCCAATAGTAAGTTGAAGCTTGTTTTGATATCCATGGTGACGAACTCTGTTACGAACTCTGCGGGACCCATTCATATATGTATATCTATTTGTCCAATTGGGTTGCTGGTTGCGCCATCATAATCTTTTACTTTTGTTCGACTCTAGCGAATTTTGCCAACATCATACCCGAGTTGTTTCAAAGTTGTCATAGGGCATACATTCAACCCAACCCCTCCATCAATCAACATTTGAGGGATAATTTTTTCACGGCATTTGACTGTTATGTGCAAAGATTTGTTGTGGGACTTACCTTCCCTTGGTAGTTCATCGTCAAAAAATGATAGCCTATGCGTTCGTACAACATACCCCACGATCTCAGCCAATGTTTCACTTGTAGTGCCGGCGGGAACTTAGACTTCATCCAAAGCTTTCATCAAGGCTAAGCGATGTTTTGACAAACTGAGTAATAATGACATTACTGATATCCTGGTAGGAGTCTTATACAGGTGCTCAACAATCAAATAATCCTTGACTGGCATTTACCTCCAAATATTTTCGGCTTCGCCTTCTGTGATTGGTCTTTTCTGAGGGTTTTTGCGACCTGGCGCTTTGAGCACAGGATCTTCTGGAGCATAACACCTCCCAGACTTGGTCATACCCTAGACCACAACAACTATTTCTTTTCCTTTATTGACCATTGTCAGATGCGGTGGTTTGATCACAAAAGGTGCATTCTCAACTGGTCCCGATGTTTTGAGTATGAACGGCTCGTTCTGAATTCGAGCGACTGTTGAGGGATATTTGAGCACGAAGGGCTCTTTCTTGGCTACAACATATGTCTCAGATTTCTTTGTCAAAGGGCTTAACACCTCTTTTCGCTCTTGCAAAGACAAGGAGGCGTCGGTGTTTTTCAACCCTTCAATATTTGGACGAATTATCACAAGGCTCTCTTCCCATTTATCGGCTCTTTCTATCATGTGAATTTGGTTCCCTCCATGCTTTGGGAGCGGATTTGTGTCCACATTTGGAGGTGTTGGTTCCAGGATAAGCTCATGATTGTCAATCATATCTTGTAGTTTGTGCCTTAGTTTTATGTAATATTTGCTGGCATGACCTGTCACGACCCGACCCGGGCCGCGACGGGTACCCGGGGCTAGCCACTGAGCACCGCTCATTCTATTACTTCTCTTACTCATTTAATGCTCTTTCATCAATTTTTATACTCAAAGCATAAGGAAATTCATCTTTCATTTCAAAACATAATACTTTATATGCACAAGCCTTTTGGTCATTGAAATAATATATATATATATATATATATATATATATATATATGTATATATACATATATATATATATATATATATATACATGGTAGTAACCTCGTGAGACCTTACCACCCACACTGCATATCTACGAGCATCTACTAGAGTACTAGACATACGGACGGGACAGGACTCCGTCGTGCCCAAAACATACATGTACATAAAAGGATAACCATAAGCACCTCCGGAACAATGGAGTGCTCTCAAAGAGCTAACAACTCCTACGAGTCTGGATCAAGATCACCTCCCTATCTACCTGTGGGCATGAACATAGCGTCCAAAGAAAACGGACGTCAGTACGAACATTGTACTGAGTATGAAAGGCATAAACAATAATATTATTACGTCGATGAAATAAAGGAAGCATCAATAAGGAACATTTGTATCTGATTGTCAAATATAAAGAAAATGATGCATGCTGGCTTACTTAAAATCATCATCATATCATATATGCATAAATGTACAAACTGCCCGTCCATATCGGATAGGTGTGATAATCATTAGCTTGCGTCCAGGCCTCCCGCGTCCGGGGTATCATCTCATGCCGCCTACTAGTGGTGTCTGCCCATGCCATCTGGCCATGGTGTATAGCTGCCCGCCTTAGCGGTGACTGCCCGGCCAATTAGGCGCGGTGTTACATCATTATCATAATATGCTCATCATAGTGCATCCATACAGACTCAAGGACAACTATACTTTATCGGGGTGACGTAAGGTCGTGATCCCCCGATTTCCTTATGGAGCACTCATTAACATCCTGCCTCACCTTGAAGGGAATAGTACATGAGGTGAGTGTAAGCAATAAATGACATCATTGAATATTTAGGAACATCATATCATGAACATCTAGAACTTCTATACTTTAACTCATTAGCTTGTGTAGCTATTTAGGAATATAGGCTCATATCTTTCTAGAACTTAAGAGATTCGTGGAGAAGAAAGAAAGTCATGCTATGGGATTCATGCCATTAGAAAGAAAGGGCTAGCCTCACATACCTTTTGCGCTTAACTAATCTATCGTTCTCTTGGTTTCCTTTGGTGCCCACGTTTCTACCTTCAAGAGGAATTGCATTAACATTAGCTACTCGGCTATAAGAACATTTCACTATTTCTAGGGAAAATTGGGCAGCACTTCCTTTGTTTATACTACTTTTCCCACATTCTATATCAACTCTGAAACGTTAATAACAACATTCACAATATAGCAACAACAATCATCATTTATCCTCACTTACCACAATTCACCATTTCTCTTTGATTTCTCCACAATTATGATTATAACTCGTTATTGCGTTTTCTCATATATAATACTTATTCCATGGTCTAAATATCACTAATAACATATTCACAATCACAGCATACCAACATTCATGATTCATCGCAATCACTATTCAACAATGACACTATTCACACATTCATGACCCGATTTCTATGTCTTTCCACAATCCAAGTGTTTCAGCTTTTACCACTCAAACCATATAAAAGGGTCATAAAACTCACCTTAGATGATGGATGAACAACACTCAAGGGGAGCTCCTCTTCTTGCACCAAAACCCTAACTCACTTCTCTTGAGTTTTCTTGGCTTAGATGAACTTTTAATGGGTTTCATACACTTGATTTCATGGGTTTGGTGTAGTTGACCATGGTTTTCCTTTGATTTCTTGTGGATGAATGAAGGAGAAGGTTCTAGAGGTTTCTTTGGTGTGTGGAGAATGAAGATGAAATGAAATAAAAATGAGGGAGGGTCCTTATTTTAAATCATGAAATCAGTCCCGATCGAGATGTACGGTGCGATCGACGGAGCGTCGATCTGGCCATCGAGGTCGTTAAATTTCCAGTGAGTAATCTGTTATTTCTTTTCATTCGACGGTGAGAAGAACGGTCCGTCGAACTGATCGACGGAGCGTCGACCTGTTCGTCGAATGGTCTTCGCTCCAGCTTAATTTTATGGCACAATCGACGAAGCATCGGCTCATCCGACGGTACAAAGAACGACCGTCGAACCCCCTTTCGCAGCACTGCGGTGAAGTTTCATTTAACGAGCTTTTCTCCCTTGCCTTTAACTTCTTTGGAATCTTAATTAGAAATATTAAGTATCCCTTCTTACTTGTAGGGACATCATGTTCACCTTAACATACGTTAGTCCCTTCACCGCTCAGCAAACCTAAAGTTCTGAGGTGTAACATGACCAACTTGGTTCGAATGATAAGCGCAAGTGAAATCCGGCCTGTACCATCGATCAATGGGATTAGTAGGTTTTGGTGGAACAACGTTTATTTGCCCGACGTCTCTTAGCTTAGCAAATAAACTAGTCCTTGATTCTGGTGAAAGAGTGAATGCTCTCATAGGTTTCTTTTGGGGTGCCTCATAGTTTGCGGGCTGAGGCTGGTTTTGGAAAGTCTGATTTTGTAGAGCTTGGTTATTGGGTGCTGGCATTTGATAATTTGGTCGTGGAGCTTGGTTGCTAGGTACTGGTATTTGATAATTTGGTTGTGGATCTTGGCAGCCAAGTTGTGCGTAGCACGCAGACATTGGGATATATTGGGGTGAAGTGGTTATATAGTTGGTTGGTGGAGGTGATTGATAGTTATCTTGATTTTTGTGGGTCATCTCTTTTCCTCGGCTTTTTGGACTAGTAGTTCTAGAAACATAGGCTATGTCTTCTCTCTTCTTTTTGCCACCTGTGGCGCCAGACACACCTGATCCATTTAGTACACTAACAATCCTGCTGATCTTGAGGCCATCTTCGATATCCTCCCCCAACGGCGACTAAATCTGCAAAGGAACTCCCTTTCATAGTTATCATTTTGTCAAAACAATCAACTTCTTGGTACCGTATGAATGCGGCTACCAGCTCAGCTTCAGTCATAGGTGGTTGCACATGTGCCGCTTCATCTCTCCAGTGACTGGCATATTCTCTGTAGGTTTCAGTCGATTTCTGATGAATTTTCTCCAATGAGAAGCGATCAGGCACATTTTTTCCACATTGAAGCGGAATCTTTCCATGAACGAACTTGCCATTTCTTCCCATGTTTTCCATCAGCTAATGTCTTGAGTGATAAACCATTCCATAGCTGTTCCTGACAGACTTCGACTAAAAAACCTCATGAGCAAAGCTTCGTTTCCGCCATTTCCAACCAACTGGTCACAGTAAGCCCTCAAGTGGGCTCTGGGACTGCCTGACCCATTAAAGTGATCAAATTTGGAAATTTTGAAGCCTTCTGGCAGACCCAGGTCTGGATGTATGCACAAATCAAAGTATCTTAACCCCTCTTTCTTTTTAGAGCTATGTTCCAGTTCAACAATTTTCTTCCCCATTTCCTTTTCGATCTTGTGTATTCTTGCTTCAAAGAACATTTCCATGTTCTCTAGTTCTGGCGGAGATTCAATATGGGTGAAATGGTCTTGAAAAGTGACATTTGGTTGCACGGGGTGAATCAGAGGAACTCCTATTGCCCGAGGGGTTTGATAAGCATTTGTGTTTGTAGCGTGAGCAGGTGTTTGAAAAGCTGGGGTTTGGTGGGAGGAATTCCCTACATGGGTGGTATTTTGGTGTAGTGGAGTTTGAAAAGTAGCCCAGTCTGGGCTTACAGGAAATGGTTAGGAATTTGTAAATTTAGATTTAGGAAAGTGGGTGGAGGTCTCTTAGCCTCAATATTAGTAGTATTTTCCTTTCCGGCCCTCAGACGGGCGGCTTCCTCTCTAGCTTCAGCCAACTGCCTTATCAGCAGGTTAATGGCCTCTTCCAAAGGCATTCTAGCTATGTCAGCTGTTGGGGTACCCTCGACTAAAGCAGTTCTGTTTTGGTTGTTGTTTGGTGGTGGAGTTTCAGGCATGTTTTCTTCTTGAGGGTTTAAGGACGCTGCAACAGCTTTTGATCGAGTAACTGGTGCCAGTGAATCAACCCCTGTCTATAAGAGAAAACAACTCAAAAGCTCCCAAGTTAGCATTAGATTTAGGCACGAAACACAAGATATCACGTTGTTTGCAATTTATAGCACATAGATTCATATATTTTATTTCAACTCTTGACTGATTCACATTCCAAGGGTATTTTGGTCTTTTTGTATTTTTGGGAATATTAATTTTTCGGTAAATGATTTTTTTGGTTGATTTGCTCCTACCCATCCTTTACTAAGGGGGGATTTTAATTTTTATTATAAAAGGACTGAGTCTTAAATAGACTGACTACGTATCCCACCAAAGGGAAATCAGGTCCATCCGTAGTTCAGGCATACACAGAAAAAGTTTTTTCCTATGCTACCTGAAATTTAGTTTTTCTACCCTGACCAGGCCTTAAGTAGGCTTCCCAGGTATTCCCAGTGGGATATCAGGTTGGCGTGATTCCGTTTACATAAAAGGGAAAGGATGTTCTATCTTATTGAAAGCAATAAAGGGATACTTATGTTTTCTACCCAACCACACTAAATGGGTCTTCATCGTCTTCTTTATTTTCATCTTCTATCCTTGTCTTCCCGCGACAATCCAAACATAACCTTCATTCATGAGGCGTTCCAGTTCAACCTTCAAATTCACACATTCTTCAATGTCGTGGCCAGGGCGGCCATGGTGATATACGCAAACCCTTTCTTTTGGAGATCCTGGGAGACCCTGATAGGTTTGTGGCACCGCTCTTATCTTCTTCACACTACATAGTAGGGAGTGAATCCTGGCGTATGACTCTTCGAATTTGGAAAAGTCACTTCTCCAAAACCTAACCTTTGATATCCTTTCTGGATGATTTCTTCCTTGGTCATGATTCAGGAAAGAGTGGAGCCCCCACTGTTGGCTAATTCTCCTTTGGTCAATCCATTGGATAAGCTTCCTTTCCAATGCTCCGCACTCATTGGCTATATGTCCTGACTGACTTCGGTGGTAGAGGCATTTTCTGTAAATCATAGAAGGAGCGCATGGTGGCAACAGGTTTGGGATTTGTGCGTACACTCCAAAACGTCCCAAGGTCTCCAAGAGTTCTTGTTTGGACAATTCTACTAGTGTACCCCAATTGTGTGATCTTGTGCCTTTAAGAACAACTGTGCATGAAACTGGAGGTTCTTCGAACTGAGATTCGTGCGGGTCTCCATAGACTTTCATATTAGGGATAAGTAGTTCGTCATCTCCATATGGTATGGGGTCAAGCCCTTCTTGTTGACTGAGTGGGACATAACTCCCAAGTGGTGCTTCAGGCGCCTTTCCCTGTTTTACCCGATTGGCAGGGTGTTGCTTTGTTAGTTCCTCAACATAAGCTAGGAGAGTTTCTGCTTCTTTCATTTTCTCATTAGCCGCCTTAGTGGTTTGTACAGGCTCTTTCATTACAGCAGTTGCTAGGGCCATTCTATCGTCCCATTGTCGATTTTTCTCACTTGTTTCTTACATGTCCTCATCATCACTAACTAGGTTGACGTAAGGAGAAGTCGCACTCATGCTGTCTGGAGTCTCCATTTCCTATTAGCAAATCAACCTTTTAAAAGTGGAGCTAAATTTATTTTAGGGGTTATTTCCTTGGTTTTTTCTTTTGGGTAGTGACCGGAATATGGACCAATCAAGAGTTTAGATAAAATATATGATTTTCACACAGCAGTCATATCAAATAAGCATTTAGACAATATATAATTCACTTTCCTATACCTCATTGCTCCAAGGTTACTTGCGTAAGAAGCAGAATTGTGCCATATGTAAAACAAATATATCGTTCCCAAGAAAATAAAAATCCCCGTGCTTTTCATTAATATTTTTCCAAGTGGATTTACAAGGCTTTTTAGAGTAAATAAAATGCAATAATCAGAAAAAGTCCACTCCACGGACTGAAATCTGCTCTCTATCATCTCGTTCCTTCTTGGCCCTTCAGAGGGCGGTCTGAATGGCCACATGGGCTGGCATCAATGCTGTCCCGCTCCACTGACCCCTCTGATCGGCAGCCAACGACATCCCTGTATTTATGGCTCCTTTAACAAAAGTGTCAAGCCATTCTAGCCTCTTCAAGGAGGCATCTGCCTCGTCTGTCAAACTCTTAATTATCTGTTGGTCATATTTTGTTTTTACTTGATAATCCATTTCTCTTCCTTCTATTCGTTGCTTCATTCTTCTAACCTGAATTGCATTCGCTGCTTCCCTATCTACGGGAAATCTGTACAGATACGGCCCTGGAGTAGCGGTACCAGCTAGTTCAGCCTTAAGCCACTCGTAGTAGTTTTCATCATGACTTGGATTGTTTGGATCCTCATCCAACTTATATTCCCTTATCACATTCTTCTAATATTTCTGAGCATCTTTTATACCTTTAATACGACCCTCTTCATAATCTCGTACAAACTCTCCCATATTACCCACATTCGGAATAACTTGTCTCATACAAAACTGCCTAAGTACTCTCAATGGTGCGTAGGGTCTGATTCCCCTAATGCCCATAAGCGGTAGATATGGATGCCTACGGCTCTTAACACAAATAGTCTTGGAATGAAAATCAGATACCCTCCACCTGATATGTTCTTCTCTCAGTCTGGAAAAGATGTGAGCTCATCCTTTCTTGTCTTGAACCCCCCAAGGCATAGCGGCGACTCTCAAATCATCCTCTCTCAGGGCCGGATCTCGGCGGGTAGATATACCACTCCTATATAAGTATCCACCATTGAACTAAGAGGTTGCAACCCCGAAAATAATAACAACGGTTGCGGCATTTCCCCAAGCTCGGTATATATCTGATAAGATAATAGGGATGATGTCAAAATATGTAGTAAGCCCATTCGTTGTAACTCCCCTAAGGACAACATGGGCAACAAAGACAACTCGAGTGTCAATAGCTAGGGAGGCATTTAGTGGAAATACCATGGTTCACAGTAGACAGGTGATAAATGCTAGTGTTTGGTTGGCTTCCCAGGATTGGAGTGAGGAAAACTCAAAGATGTGGTTCTCGTACCCCTGTTTGGATGAATACCTCCCATATAACTCTCTAAAGGCTATAGTGGGTCCCTATGCCCAATCGGCTTTGTTGACAACAAATATGTCTTTGATTTCTTTTGGGGTAGGTTTGTGAGGGATGAGGATATTTTGAGCTAATTTGTTTTTGGATCTGTTAGCGCTTCCTACGCTTTCCAAGACATCTCTAATCTCTTCTAAAGTGGGAGTCATCTCTATCACTCCAAATCTGAACACCATTCTGTCATTGTCCCAGTAACCAGTGATAATCTCTAGCAGGCCCGAATCCTCAGTCATATCCATCAATAAAGGAAGATGCCCTATACAACTCTTTATTTCTTTCTTCTGATCATTAGTCAATCCTTCCCACCACATCACTAAACCTAGTGGTAGACCCACAACCATATCAAACTGCACATCTGGAGACATCTGCAAGACAGAACACTGTTAGTTCCCCGCCCCCAGGAACAGTAATTTATTTCACATATGGCACAATAATGCTTCCAGATAGCAAATAGTGGAATGCAGTGTCTTCAGGTTTTTACACCATCTGAACACAGTGAGGTGTCTTTCCTGTCTGATTCAAGTAGGTCTGAGATACCCAAATCGGTCTATGTTCAGCATGCGCTCTATCAGTAAGGATTTGACTTCGTTCTACGCTAATTATTCTAGAGTGGTCTTTCAAACAAATGACACAGGTTACCCAAGCGGACAAGCTGGGGGTGGGCTCTCTAAGGCTGTGGGATGACCGCATGCCCACTCGACCTTAGAGACCTCCAAAGAATATATCAAAAGGTTCTTTTAGTGAAGGTATGACCGCAGCTCATCCCGCGTCGTCACCCTTTAGAAAAATGTAAAATAAATGCCAAGAGTGGCGGAGTATGCATGCATGAATGATAGTTATATTTTGCAGAGATTTAAACACATAAATAATTTATATCACTTGAGCAATTTATATCGTACAAACACACAAATTATTGGAACCCTTATGGTTAGAACCTTAGATTGTCCCCAGCGGAGTCGCCATCTGTAGCGGTTCTATTTTTTCCAATTCGTATTTGCCCTTGCCTCATTTAAAAAGAAAAGTGTCCCGGGGAAGTACGGTTGTCAATCGTACGAGAAAAAAGAAAAAAATGTACTTCTACGTGAATGGTGCTCTAAATGGACTTTATTTTAGAGTCGCCACTTATTTTTTAGGAAATTAGGAAAATCAGTTCGAAAAGGGTTCATTCAGAAATGGTTACATTTTAAAAGAATCCTAATCTAACTAAAATATAGGTATGGGTTCTGGTGATTTTCCGGGAAAAGTGTTAGGAACCTCGGTATTAAGGATCCGTAAAATACGATTGACCTACGAGTTCTAATAGTATGCCTTTGTAGATATAAATTGTTTATGGTAAAAAAAAAGCTTATATTTCCGCAACAAAAGATTTTATCCATTCATGCAAAATATACCATATTTCAAGAAACAAACATGATAAAATTTTGCTAAAAATTGGGCGTTTAGGGTGTCGGACTAGAACACTTAGGCTAATACCCGAAGGTTCTTAGCCTAAGTAGGACTCTGCGTAAGTCCATCCAAAAAATAGTTTTGGAAAAATATTTTTTAAGTATAGAAATTAGTTTTTAAAGAAAATAATTTAGGCATACTATTATAGTCTATATAGTATTCTACATATATATAGTCTATTTTTTATTCTATCTTTTCTAGTCAAATTTTACTTTTTAGTCTAAGTCTAAATAATCACAATTAGTCCCACAAGTTTTGAATATTGGTCTAAATCAGTCCATATGTCATAAGTCCACAGGTTTCATAAATGTTTAGATCAATCCCAAATTTCATAAAAATCAGCAGTTTTGGTCCTTTTAATCAAAATCAGTCCCAACTTGCATTAATACCTTAGAACTAGTCTTAAATTTGTGCCAAATTCATTTTTGGCAACTTTTAAAATACGATAATCTCATAAGGGTTCCAATTGACACAATAATTATGCAAATAATAATTTAAAGTACGTAATTTAAATGAGATAGAGAATTTGGGCCAACCAAGCCCAAAAAGGAAAATGTTTGTGCAATCAGTTTCGTCTTAATTCCAACGTATGCTCCATTTCGCTCTAAGTTGGGTTGACTCGATCTAGATCCATTAGTGGGCCCCAACTGGTTTGGGTGGACAAAGATGCAAACAGGTATGCATAATATTAGTATACATTCATAAATTGAACTAACTAGGAAATGAAACGTAGAATAATTATTACATAGCCAAAAATTAATCACAACATTATTGGGCCAAGCCCATTTATTATACTGATAACAGTAGGTAATCAGGCGGCCCAAGTAAAAAATAGACCCAAAATAGTAGTAATACTAAGTCAAGCATGGAGACACTAATAGCTGGCCCAAAGCCCAAACTATTTTTTCTCTTAAAATTTTCCTAAGTGTCAAATGGGTGGTATATATGATATACCACTGGTATATTACCCCCCATTACTTCTCAAATTTTTCTAAGTGTCAAAGCTGTAATATACATGATATACTTACTAGGATATTACTAAAATATGAGGAGCAAAACCCTTTGAAGGGCATACCCCACATATGCACTTGATATACATTGCAATATTCAATTAACCTCAACTCCAAACACCATATTCAGGTTATATGCAAGCCATAAACCTCCCCAGAAATCCACCCAATTTCAAGGTCAAGTTCCAGTTACCAGCCAAGGCAAAACAAGCAAGCAAAGAGTTCTATAATAATGCAACTTAATGTCAATTTTCAATGCATATAACGCAAGAAGGTCACAGAATAGATCAACTAGTCGTAGAAACAGATGAATCAGGTAGTTTTAGAAATGATAAGAGTGATGGTGTAAGGCATATTAAGTGTCAAAGTTCAGAAACAGCAGTAGCACAATCAAGAGGAGTAGGACAGGTTTCAAGATGGCAAAACAAGTAGCAGCAACAGTGGAGGAATAATGAAGCAAAGAAGTACAGAACCAAGAGGT
Organism: Lycium barbarum; assembly: GCF_019175385.1. Classification (NCBI taxonomy): domain Eukaryota; kingdom Viridiplantae; phylum Streptophyta; class Magnoliopsida; order Solanales; family Solanaceae; genus Lycium; species Lycium barbarum. The sequence goes on along the minus strand of NC_083344.1, from coordinate 110,647,432 downwards.
GAAGGGGAAAAGAACAGGGTAGAGGCGACAATCAACATACTAATGGTCCTAATTCCTAGCTTTTTAGAGGAAATCAGTAGTTAAGAGAGACAAGACAATGAATTGTATGATAAAGAGTTCATTTTTTAGTCAATAAAAAGCTGAACCAATGCCAGAAAGCCATTTTTGAGCCCATTCCTCACTTACCAAAAAGTCACAGAGACTAGTTTAGGATCTACGGTCCTCTTTATACTAGTTTTGACTTAAGCAGGTCTAAGTATCAAACAATACAGGGTGCAGGCTCACCAATTACTTCCCAGGTTCTTTGGATCATAGTCTAAGTTCTATCATTTGATCACAAAGGTCTCAATTAATAATTCAAGGATCACTTTAATCCATAAACAGTCTCATAGGAACATGTGCATAATTTTAAAAATGATGGTTTAACTTAGTTTCAATCCCATAATTAAAAAGATAGGTCCAAACACAAATGCAGGATCAAGCAGGGTCTTATAGGCCATAAAGGGTAGTCAAGACAGGATCAGTAAATTTATAAAATAAAGGAGCATGAAACTATCTTTAGACTTGGGAATTATTTTCAAAACATATCAAGACTCCAAACAAACAAGTAAGGGTGGAAATCATGTGTTTAAGCCACAAAAGGGCTTAAGCAAAGTCACAAAGTCCAATACAGATACTACACTTACTCTTCTTAAGGCAGCTTTGATTTTTAACATTACATTGGGCATGATAAATTCCAACTTTGATAGGTTTATAATAGGTATGGTGAACAAAGAAGATACAAGCTAAGCTTTAGATTCAATTTTAGACCATCCAAAACACATAAAATTCATAAGATAAGCAGGGAATGGAATATGTAAGTTTTAGGATCAACCACATAGAAAACAAGTTTGGATGAAAGGATAAGTTACGGTAGAATCATGAACAGCACACTACAAACTCAAAACAACTAGCCTAGCCTTTTATTTATCAATTCTTCTACTTTCCATGATTTATTTCCTTATTATAGTTCTCAGAACAAATGATCAGCACACACAAAAGACCAAACAAGACTTAGACTTTCCCAGAATCAGCATAACCTTTTCAAGTCTTGATTTTTTTTTTCAACAAAAACTCTCAGTTTTTAGAAGACTTCAAACCATGCTTAGCCGTTTTAGGATTAACAGAGCAAACAAGTGAATGATTTTTACTTTTCAAGTGCTTAGCAAGATCTAAAAATGACAAAATGCATAAAAGTTAAGCCAAACAGTCACAAAAACATACAATCCTATTGTCTTGAAATTCATTTAGTGAAGAATAGAGGAATCAGAGGTTTAAAATTTTTAAAGGTTCAAAAGATTTTACAGACAGATCTGTTGGTTTAGGGATTTGAAAACTTTTTTTTTTTTTTTTTTTTTAAAGAATCAATCTTAAAGGAGTGAGAACAAGTTCAACATAGACATAAATAGGACAAGCAAACCAAAGGCCTAAATACCTTCTAGTTCAATATATGTAAACAATACAGGGACAAGTATCATATTTCAGATTTTCAAGGTCTTTTTAAGTTTGAATTGATCATCGAGGGTCATATAAGTCTAAAGCAAGTGACATACCTTACAATCTTCAAAAAAATATACTCAAACAAACCACTTCAAGGGAAGATAAAGACTTAAAATCCTTCTTTTTCAGGGGGCCAGTTCTTATTTAAAGATCATTTGACCATTTTAGAGTCATTTCAAAACATCATTTAGACTAAACCTAAATTACTAATCAGTAAATACAAGAACAAAGGCTTATTTTAAAAGACCCTAAGAAGTTTTAGATGAAAAACATATGGCAAACATCTATAAGGCAAACTAAATGATATATGATTCATTAAGGGCCATCCAAAAAACTTACAAAAATGAACTAAATAGCCATAATAGGACTGAAGGTGCTCAGAAACTACAGAACAGTAGCCAAATAGTCTCAAAAATGGAAAGATACCAACCGGCGCCTTAGAACTAATAAATGAAACAATAAACAAAAAACAAAACTATCACCTACTTCATTTTAACCTTAAATCTACCAGTTAATAGTTAAAAGTCCTTTTAACCTCATCATAGTAACATTATAGCATAGCAGCTTTACCAGACCAACACACAAACTACTAAGCCACCTTTAAGCAAATGTTAACCACATTAAATATACAAATAAGTCAAACTCTAGAAAACAGTAACTAGACCACTTTTAAACTAGCATAAATAGCATTAATACATGTATACAAACTATATTCTATAAGAATAGTGACTTAAAACCATCTTTAAACAAGTCTAGTCAAGTTAATGCATAAAATACACTAAAGTAGTTACAACAAAACTGGGGATGCTCAGAAATCACAGAACAATAATCGAGCAATCACTAAGATGGAAGAATAGCTCCCCAATCCCTTAGGATCAACTAATGAAGCAGTAAACAAGAACCTAAGCTAACACTTAACTCATTTTTTACTTGTTTTAGCCTTAATACCTTAGCAACTAACATTTAACAACTCTTAAACTCCATTACAACTATTATTATAACATAGTAGGCCAAAAATTTCAATGAAACAGTAAACAACAACTAGAACCAACATCTGCTTCTTCTTAACTTGTTTTAACCTTATTACCTAATAATTGACACTTAAAATCCTTTTAAGCCACATTATACTAGCATTATAACATAGCAGCCTAAAAGTTTCAATAAAACAGTAACCAATCAGCTCTTACATTAACATAAATAGTACTATTTCAGGTATACAAGCTATATTCTAGAAACAACAACTTGAAACAACTTTAAAATCAAATATGAACAAGATAGTGCATCAAATAGATTGAAAAACAGGAAGAAGGAGAACTAGTATAGGGTATTGCCTTTTCGTAGGGCAACTAAAAGATTAAAGGGGAGGCATTAGATCAACACACTTCAACACCAACCCTTATCCTTGGAAAAACAACCCTTGATTTTTGATTTTTTGCTAGTATATTGATAGTATAATATAGTATATTGGTATATTGTAGTATTTCTTGGTATAATGATAGTATAGAAAAAAAATAGTATCTTTAGTAGTAGAAGGCTTAAATTTTCGGAGAACCCTTTTCAAATCCTCCAAAAAATTTCTCAAAAAAAGGCCCCCCAAATGGCAACCAAACTCTTCTATTTATAGCACTAGAATAGGATTTAGGGATAGAAATGGAAAGAATTTCAGACAGTTTCCCCCTAATTCTTAAACCGTAATTCAAACAATTTCAAAATTCAGTAAAAGACAACCAAATTTTCCAGCAAATTATACTAATTCATGCCATATCCAACAAAACTTCATATAAATCACATAAGACTGCTAGAATCTCACTAATTGTACCCTAAAATTTCGAATAAAAAAAATAGGATAGTTCGCCTCATCATTAATAAAACAAAAATGCTACATTCTAATGGTACCATAGTATAAACAAGATAGAATCCCCCAAAAATCGTACCCAACCACTAACCCACGTAGGAAATTCCCCCTTAGGTTCCTTCCTTAAGTGTTATGGGGCACAAGATGGCAAAGAGCTCATGGTTCTGCCCATGGCAACCATAGCACGAAGGAACCTAGAGTAATTTCCTAAATTAGGATAGGTATAAAAACACAGATTCGAGGAAAATGAACCTGGGAATCACGAAAACTCGTGATAAAGAACAAAAACCTCAAAAGTCTGGCAAAAAATGGCCATAAATCACCGTGGGTGGATCGCCAATGGCGGAACCCTAGCCGCCTGAAACGAGGAAGGGGTGATCGGGCAAAGGGGAAAATAAAGAGTGGGGGTGGAAGTTTATTTTTAATAAACAAATAAACTGCCACCCTTTATTTTTTATAAACCCCCCCCCCCCCCCCCCCCCCAAGTTTTTAAGAGTTTTAAATTAGCCTTCTTCCCAATTTAAATCAAACAATGACTAAGTAATATAAATACATATATAACTAAATAAAATAGCATTTTAGGATAATAAAAATTTAAAACTCACAAATTTAAAATATTAGCTTAAAATGAGCCTAATATTGATATAGTTCTGAAGGATATTCAAGAATGTGAAAAACGAGGTCAAAATGAGCCGTAACTTATACGTCATTTTTAATTAACAATTTTCCCGAGTTAGACGGAGCGGGATATGTCTCATCTTTTCAAATTACGTTTGTGAAAGCAAATAACTCGTAATTTCTTGTAATTGTTAATTTTTATGGAAATAATAATTAAATGTCAATTTTTGCAATTTTCTTGGGATTTTTAAATTTTTAAGGGCATCCTTACTCCGTCTTGGACTCGGGAAATTTTAAAATTAAGATACGCGTTTTATGATGTGAAAATTAGGTGTCAACAATTACCATAAGATGAGATCAACAACAATGAAAAAGATGAATAATCATGAAACAAAGTTCAATAATATCATAAGAACATCAAGAACTATAAGCTTTAGTATTTCTAGAAATGGAGTCATCATGGAGGAAATTTGTATATATGTTCGTATCGAAGTGATCATGCCATAAGAAGGAACGGGTTAGACTTAACATACCTTTTCGTCTCCTTAACTACTTAATGTTTTTCCTGCCAAGCTCGCAGGTCTACATTCAAGAGGATTCATACTAGAGTTAAGTCTTGAAAGCACTCATAATTTCAAACTAGAGTAATTAGTGAGCTAGCGGAATTTAGGCAGCACTTCCCCAATTTTATCTACTTCCAACAAATTCCAAAACATCTCCCAAACAACAATATCATAATCAAAAGTATTCATTCAAACTAAACTTAAATTAATCCAAATATTCCCTTTCAAATTCAACTCATAGCCATCAACTTCAATTTAATACCTTGTGAGTTCTCCACTATGATTCTTTTCCTTTCCAAGACTTGTTAAACCTTTAAGTCAAATCAATCATAAGAAATAAGATGAAGAACATAACTTTTAATAGAAGAAATTCACCTCACTCAACTTCTTCCAAGACCAAATTCACCACAATCTCAAATAGAAGCAAGAACAATCATCTTCCATGAGTTAGCTTGGGGTTTTGGAGTTTGATCTTCTATTTTGATGGTGTGGAAGGTTTTGGAATGTTGGAGAACCTTCAAGAACACTCTAATAATATGGAGAGAAGTGTAGAAAGTGGATATGAAAAATGGGATCTTTTGGAGTTTAAAAAGGGTTTAAAACTGCCCTACCGATCCGTGTTGCAGTGGAGATGGATGGTGCTGGGCAGTAAGCTCAACCAAAATGGAAATTTTGTGGCCAGTATGCTGCATAACAAACTCAGTATGCAGCCACAAACTCCAATTTTTGCAAAAATGCGTTCTTTTCGATTCATTTGAGCTCCAATCCTTATGATACCTTCTTGGCACTTATGTAAACCTTCATTAACGATATAAGGAGCCCTATAAATACCTCTTAAGCTAATTCTAAACAATTTATATCACAAATGATGCGAAGTCTTCCCAAAAATATGACACCAATTCTAACCTTCAATGAACTTGCTTCCGCTGATTCATTTAACTCTGAAACCTTAAGGTACATACTTAAAAAATATAGATACCTTCCTTAACTTTGTAAAGGTTTCATGTCCACTTTGGGTTTTCATTAGCTTACTTATAATGCAAACGACGCAAAAAATTTCAAGGTGTAACAGACACAGAAGTTACTATTAAGGATTCGGTAGTCTCATCTTTAATAGCTGAGGTTAAGGAGTGTCAATACGAAGATCCTATATTAGCTCATCATAGAGATACAGTCCCTTAGAAGAAAAATTCACCATTTGGGATTTCTACAGATGGAGTTCTGAAATATCGAGGCAGACTATGTGTTCCTAATGTTGCAGGATTATGTCGTTAGATTTTGAGAGAGGCTCATTACTCTCATTATTCTATTCATCCAGGAACAACAAAGATGTATCGTGATATTAAGGAAGTATATTGGTGGGATGGAATGAAGAAAGACATAGCAGAGTTCGTAGCCCCGTGTCCTAATTGTCAGTAGGTGAAGATTGAGCATCAGAAGCCCGGCGGATTATTGCAGGCTACTGAGATTCCGACTTGGAAATAGGAAGTAATTAATATGGATTTCATTACAAGCTTGCCTCATTCTCAGCGTAAGTTTGACTCCATACGGGTGATTGTTGATAGACTTACAAAATCAGCCTATTTTCTACCTGTCAGGACTACTTACACAGCCGAGAACTATGCGAAGATTTATATCAAGGAGATAGTACGACTCCATGGTGTTCCGGTATCTATTATCTCCGACAGGGGTGTGCAGTTTACAACTAACTTTTGGAAGTCTTTCCAAAAGGGTTTGGAGACTCAGGTGAGTCTTAGCACAACATTTCATCCCCAGACAGACGGGCAGGCTGAGCGTACTATTCAGACCCTTGAGGATATGCTACGGGCATGTGTGTTAGACTTCAGAGATAGATGGGATAATCATTTGCCACTTATTGAGTTGACGTATAATAATAGCTATCATTGCAGTATCCAAATGGCCCCATATGAGGCATTAGATGGACGAAAGTGTAGGTCACCTATTAGATGGTTTGAAGTGGGGGAATCTAAGTTAGTAGGGCTAGACTTGATTCAGCAAGCAATGGAGAAGGTCAAACTCTTTCAGGATCAATTATTGGCAACTCAGAGTCGTCAGAAGTCTTATACAGATAATCGCCGATGAGACTTAGAATTCCAGGTTGATGACTGGGTATTTCTGAACGTATCGCCTATGAAGGGCATGATGATATTTGGTAAGAAGGGTAAGCTTATCCCTCGGTACATTGGGCCTTACAGGATTGTACGTAGAGTGGGCTAGGTTGCCTATAAGCTAGATCTACCTTCGAATTTAGAATTAGTCCATCCGGTCTTCCATGTATCCATGCTTCGTATGTGTATCAAAGATCTTTCTAGAGTCGTACCTGCTAATGACATTCATTTTACCGAGCAGTTATCGTATGAAGAGGTCCCCATTGCTATACTAGACAGACAAATTCATAGATTGGACTAAGGATGTAGCTTCAGTGAAAGTCCTTTGGAGGAACAGGAATGTCGATGGGATGACTTGGGAAGCTGAGGAAGATATGAGATCCATATATCCGCATTTATTTCTACTCCCAGAGGATGTCCAGACAGAGACACAGTTGCCTTCAGGAGCGTAGTATTTCATTTCTTATGATTACTGGTCGTGTGAGGCCATTGTTGATGTTACGGTTCGCTTTTACGCGAGTGAGGCATAAAAATTACTACGAGGTTGTTGGTGCTCTAATTGGATTTTTAGAATTTTAGAGTCGCCACCTAATTTATTATGGAAAACTAGAAAAAATCGGGTTTAAATATTTTTGCAAAAATAAGTAAAAAAAAAAATTGGATCAAAGTTCGAGGTAAGGGTTCTAGTGATCCCCTTGGAAAGGTTTTACGCACCCTAGTATTAAAGATTTGTAGATATGCAATGACCCTCTTGGTGGATAAGAAAAAGTGATGGCCCTCTCGGCAGTAGAAAAATAGATATGCAATGGCCTTCTTGGCGGATAAGAAAAGTGATGGCCCTCTCGGCAGCAGAAAAATAGATATGCAATGGCCTCTCAGCAAATAAGAAAAAATGATGCGAATGACATATATGGCCCTTTCGGTTGAATCGTCTTTCTTTCGTCCTTTGTTCCGGTTGTGACCCTCTTGGTTGAATATCCGTATTATTTTACTACGACCCTTTTGGCCAAACATTTGCCATTGTGGCAGCTTCCAGTCATTTCATAGCCATTGTAGTAGCTTCCAGTATTTAATAGCCATTGTGGCTTAATATTTTGCTCCCGTGGCCTTTCCATCCATTTATAGACCTCACGACTAGGTATTTTGCCCTTATGACTTTGGCCTTTTATAGCCCTCGTGGCTAGATAGTTTGCCCTTATGGCTTTTGATCTTTTCATAGCCCTCGCGGCTGGATACTTAACCCTCATGGTATTCTGATTTCCTTAGCCTTTGTGGCTTTTGTCCTTGGTGGTAGTTGAAACTTTATGGCCTTCGTGGCTGGATATATATTCCGAAAGCCGGATCTCAGCAGTGGTCTGCACTTTCTTTAGCGAAATGTTTCCTGCACATGAAGCAAGGTTAGAAAAAGGATCATCTTCTGTTGTTCTAGGGACCTGCATCAGAAATGGGTTAGTTTTTTTCTATTTCAAGTTGATCCGTGCTGCCGGCGCTGTTGTATCCTCGACTTTCTGGACCTGAAACCCCTTTAGCTCCGGTATTCGAAAGAGAAACCTATTCTCATTATGCAGAAAAATCATTTTTGTAATGCTACCATAAGGTTATCTAATTTGTGAAAAAATAAAAGCATTTGTAATTGCCATGACATGTGCTTTGAATGAGGTAGATCCTTTCTTCCGCGAAATTTTTGAGACCCTTTCTCAAAAATTCTGCCCTAGTTTAAATTCCGGTCTACAAATTCTCATGCAGAATCTTCCGGGATCACAATTTCTGCCCCAGTTTAAAGTTCTGGGTTGGCTGATTTTTGTAGTGGATTGATGGCGCGAATTTTTGAGATCCTCTAAAAAATTCTGCCCCTCTCGGGCGTGCAACAGTCCTTGCTTTTTTGTGAAGTCTTATCTCTAAAGCTTCCTAGGGGATTTTTTGGGGTTTTTTTTGATGCGACCGAGCTCAAAGAGCACCTACGTATCCTGTTGCAGCATGAATTCAGGTCGAACGTAGTTCAGAATAGAAAATAGTGGACTTTTGGTTTTTACTAATAAAGCAACCGGGTCCCAGATAGACTGCCTATGTATCCCACTGTGGGGAAATCAAGTCATTGCGTAGTTCATGATACAAAAGGTATTTTGTTTTGTCTATATATTACAAAACGATTACAAGCAAATAGAATTACAAGCAAAGAGTACTATTTCAAACTAAGAAACTTCTTCTTTATGCATAGTAGCGCTTGATTGCATCTGAGTTGATGGGATTTGGCCACTCTTGTACGCCCATTTCTTCCAATTCTATTGTGCCTCCAAAGAGTACTTTGCGGACCACATAAGGACCTTTCCAGTTGGGAGAAAACTTCCCTTTGTATTCAACTTGATGTGGGAAAATTCTTTTGAGCACCATCTGCCCAATCTGAAAAAGTGTAGTTCTGACTCGCTTGTTGAAGGCTCTTGCCATCCTTTATCGGTACAATTGACCGTGACATACCGCAACCACCATTTTCTTATTAATTAAAGCCAACTGCTCATATTGAGCCTGGACCCATTCAATATTGTCCAATTTTGCTTCTTGGATGATCCTTAGGGAAGGTATCTCAACTTCAGCAGGTATGACTGCTTCAGTTCCATAGACCAGCAAGTATCTGCGGTTGAAGTTCTGGCTGTAGTACGGTAGCCCAATAAAGCATAGGCAACTGCTCGTGCCAACCATTATGATTATCAGTCATTTTTCTCAATATTCTTTTGATATTTTTGTTGACTGCTTCTACGGCTCCGTTCATTTGCTGCCGGTAGGCTGTCGAGTTTCGGTGGGTGATCTTGAATTGCAAACAGATATCTTTCATCAGATGACTATTCAGGTTAGCTCCATTGTCTGTTATGATAGACTCGGGTATACCGAATCAGAATACAATGTGGTTTCGCACGAAGTCAGCTACCACTTTCTTTGTTACTGATTTGTGAGATGTCGTTTCCTCTCATTTGGTGAAGTAGTCAATTGCTACTAGAATGAACTAGTGACCATTTGAGGCTGCGGGTTCAATGGGTCCAATAACATCCATGCCCCAAGAAACGAAAGGCCATGGTGAGCTCATAACATTAAGCTCAGTTAGAGGGACCTTGATCAGATCACCGTGGATTTGGCACTGATGGCATCTCTGCACACATTTGCAGCAGTCGCTCTCTATGGTTATCCAATAATACCCTGCTCGCAGAATCTTCTTTGCTAGTACGAATACATTCATATGGGGTCCACATGTCCCAACATGTACTTCTTTTAGACTTATCCTTAGCGGGTCGATGTGACTGCTTTCAGGATGTTGGATCATCGATGCTATTGTGGCTAGTGCATCAGCGAATTCATTCTGAGCCCTTGCACAATATTTTTTCTGAATTTCTTGCACAATATTTTTTCCAAGTTCACATATGGTAAGATCTTTTCATTATTAGTGTCCCATTCGCCTTGTACTTGGTGAATCATCAGGTCGGAATCTCTGATGACCAATAATTCATTGACGTCCATGTCTAGTGCCATTCTGAGACCTAGGATGCAGGCCTCGTATTCAGCCATGTTGTTAGTACAACGAAATTTGAGTTTTGCTACCATGGGGTAGTGTTTCCCACTCTCTGATATCAAGACCACTCCAATTCCGGAACCTTTGTAATTCACTGCTCCGTCAAAGAATAGTTTCCAGTCAGTATAAGATTCTGTTGCTTCTTCTTCTATGGCCAACACCCCTTCATCTGGAAAATGGGTGCGAAGTGGCTCAAGCTCTTCATCCACCGGGCTTGCGGCTAATAAGTCAGCCAAGGACTGTCCTTTGACGGCTTTCTGGGCTATGTACACGATGTCAAATTCACTTAACAGCATTTGTTATTTGTCCAACTTCCCAATGGGCATGGGCTGGCGGAATATGTACCTTAACGGATCTATCTTGGATATGAGGTGAGTGGTGTATGAACACAAGTAATGTCTCAACTTCTGAGCCACCCAAGTTAGAGCACAACAGGTTTATTCAACTAGCGTGTATCTTGCCTCATAGGCTTTGAACTTCTTGCTCAGATAGCAAATGGCACGCTCTTTTTTCCCTTTCTCATCGTGTTGTTCTAACACGCACTCAAAGGCCTTTTAAGCAACTGAAAGGTATAGCAGCAAAAAGCTCCCAGGCCTTAGTGGCACCAAAACTGGTGGGTTGGATAGGTATCTCTTGATGGTTTCGAATGCCTCTTGGCACTCCTCTGTCCATTTTATAAGAGCGTCAGTTTTCCAAAGTTTAAGGATTGGCTCAACAATGATGGTAGATTTAGCTATGAATTGTCCAATGTAATTTAACCTTCCTAGGAAACTCATGACTTCTTTCTTAGTAGGGGGGGGGGGGGGGAGGCAATTCTTGGATTGCTTTGATCTTTGTTGGGTCTAGCTCTATGCCTCTTCGGCTGACTATAAACCCCAGTAGCTTTCCGGCCGGTAATTTCAAGTTAAATTTTCAGAGCCTGTCGAAGAATTTCCTTAAATATATGGTATGCTCCGAACTCTCCCTTGACTTGATAATGACATCATCCACGTAGACTTCAATATCCCTATGAATCATGTCGTGGAAAATGGTAGTCATTGCTCTCATGTATGTTGCGCAGGCGTTCTTGAGGACGAAGGGCATTACCTTGTAATGGTACACTCCCCATGGGGTGATGAAGGCTGTTTTCTTGGCATTCTCTCTATCCATTAAGATCTGGTGGTAGCCGGCGAAACAATCCACAAACGATTGTAGCTTGTGCTTAGAACAATTATCTATGAGTATGTGGATGTTCGGGAGTGGAAATTATTCTTGGGGCTAGCCTTGTTAAGATCTCGGTAATCCACGCAAATTCTTATCTTGCCGTCTTTCTTGGGCGCGGGGACTATATTGGCTAGCCATGTAGGGTATGATGTCGCTTCCACCACTCCAAACTCAATTTGTTTCTCCATCTCGTCTTTGATTCGGATACTAAGATTCAGTTTGAATTGTCGGGTTTTCTGCTTTACTGGAGCAAAATCCTTATTGATGGGTAGCCTATGAGACACTATGCTGGTACTTAGCCCTGTCTTGTCAGTGTATGACCATGCGAAGACATCCACGTACTCTCTTAGCAAACTTATCAATTCTTCTTTGAGAGGGGTATCTAGGTGTGCACTTATCCTTGTTTCTTTGACATCCTCTTCATCACCTAGATTTATAGCTTCTGTTTCGTCCAAGTTCGGCTTTTGTTCATTCTCCAATTGTTCTACTTCCTCTGTGAGACCCTCGGGTGGCATTGTGGTCTCATCGTATTCCTCATACTCTTCTTCTTCTATGCTGCTCAACTCATTCGTTTCGCTGCATGTCATGACATTTAAGGTTGCTTTATTATTTTTATTACTGAAAAGAAACTCAAGGCAAAAATACATTAGTATAAAACATGTGTGTAACCAAAACAAACAACAAAAAAACAGTCTTGATAAACCAAGGCTTTTAAAAATACTTAGAGGTACAAACTGTGGTCCTGGCTTAGGTCAAGCCATTTCCGTTTTTGAAAACATTACGAGGTATGTAAGTGACAAAAAGCGGTCAGTAATCGGACCTCGACCGATTCTCCCCATTTGCAAAAAATAAATTCATCTTTCTCTACCAAAGAGCCAGTAGCGGAGTAGAGGTCCAGTTGGACAGATGCTCGCCCAGTTCTGCCTCTCTGATATTGAGTGCTTCAGCACATTCTTCTAGAATCACGGAGAAATCTCCCTCTTGGAATAACATCCTTATCCCTTCTTCAATGTCAGCATCTTCAGGCATAGGCATTCCGTAGGGAAATGACTGGTACAGATTTGGAATGGGTTTGCAGAGATCTGCAACATCTTGTTTCTTCTTGGTAGGCATCCCTTCCTCTATTGGGATGTAGCTAAGCCCAAAGAGAAAATTATCTTGAAAGGTAGGAATGGGCTCAGTGATGCCCTGCAGATTCTTCCCTAAACCTTTTCTGGGTTCAAACCCGTTTAGAATCATGGTGGAAGCAATCATTTTATAAACCGCTGGCATGGGAGTTTCCAGGGAGTCTATCTTGTGGGTTGCAGCGAAGTGAATACCCGAGGTGATTTCTTCTCAAAATTGGGACGTAGCGTATTATAAGCATTTGGTGGTCGTTGTTTCTGGTAGGTATTGGGTTGGTTATTTTGTGGGGCATGGTAAATAGGTGGGGGAGTTTGATAATTTGACTGTGGAGCTTGATAATTTGAGGGAGGTGATTGGAAGACATTTGATGGAGCTTGGTCGTTTTGGGGTGGTGATTGGAAGGTCGGTTACGCATAATATACGGGCACCATGTTGTAAGGGGTAGGTTCGTAGGTATTTGGAGGAGGTGAAGCATATGCTTCCATCGGGAAATCTTCCTTTCTTTTGGGTTTAGGGGTGTGGGCTATGCTAGCCACGTCTTCTTTCTTCTTGCGTGCGAACCCGGTTGAGCTCGAACCAGTGGACTTTCCAGTCATGCTTATGATTCGATCTGTCTTCAAACCATCCTCTATGGCCTCGCCCATTTTGACCAGCTCAGAGAAAGCTCTTCCCGCTAATGAAAGCATTCTATCATAGAAGTCTGTTTCTTGTGAACGGATAAAACCTGATGCAAGTTCTTCTTCACCTATAGGAGGTTGTACTCGAGCAGCCTCTGTTCTCCACCTGCTTGCATATTCGCGAAAGTTTTCGGTGGATTTCTACTTTACTTTCTTCAAATAATATGTATCCAGCACCGTTTCCGTATTAAAACGGAATCTTTCCATAAAAGCCGCAACCATGTCTTCCCATGTGACCCATCGGCGCATGTCTTGCGCCGTGAACCATTCCAAGGCTTCTCCTATCAAACTCCGGCTGAACAACCTCATGATGAGCGCTTGATTATCTCGGACACCGACCAATTGGTCGCAGTAGGCTCGCAGATGCGCTTTAGGATTGCCCGTTCCATTAAACAATTCGAAGCGGGGTAATTTAAAGCCCTCGGGTAAATCCAAATTGAGATGCATGCACAAATCGTCGTAGCTTAGACCTGTGCCAATAAGGGTAGTCCTCATAGATCGTTCCAACATTGCGGTCATCTTCCGCTCAAGCCTTTCGTCCTGTTTCTCTTGTTCAACTTTCCATGCCTTTTCCATCTCTTCATAATGGTCAATTTCTTGATTGGGTGAGAAGGCGCCTGGTGCAACAGGTGTATGGAAAGAGACAGCAAGGTGAGTTCGGGTAATAGGGGTGCTTTTGTCAGTTGGTAATGGGGTAATGCTTGGCTGTTTAGTGATGCTGGGATGGGTATTTTGTGGTGTTGAGTAAGAGGGGATAGAGTGAGCAGTCCCGAAAATTTGGTTAGTGTTAAATGGTTATGGGATGTGGCTCGAGGCACCAACGTGTCCGTTGATTGGGGTAAATGGCATGGTGGTCATAATGGACCTGGCGGGGAAGTGATCAGGTAGTGGTGAGTTCAGAGATGGAAAAAATAGTGGAGGCCTTCTTTCTTCAGCACGGGCCGCTTGGGCGGCATTAGCAGCTTTGTTTCGCACCACTTCCTCTTGAAGATAGGCGATTTTTTCAAACATCATTTTCATGATGTCTTCAGTAGGTGATGACTCAGGCAGTTCGCGCAGAGGTGATTATCTGAGAGCAATGTCAGTAGGGGTAGTCTCGTTCTCCGAAGTACCAGTCATGTTTTCTTTGCCTTTAAATTGCAGGGATAAGGATGCTATTGCATCTTTTGACCTTGTGAAGTATGCAAGTGTGAACACGGATCAACCTTTCTTTCTATAAGAAAGGAATAACTCAAAGGCAACAAAGTTAGTTTCGTCAGATTAATAAAAAGAAAATCAAGATATCACATATAGATGGCAGTTTAAAACACTTAGCACAGAAATAATCATAATTTTGATTCAAATGCTCAATTGATCTCTTGTACCGATTTTTGGGTACTTGGATTTTGTTTGAGTGGGGGGATATAATATTTACAATATATAGGGACCGAGTCTTACGTAGACAGCCTACGCATCCCTCCACGGGAAGTCAGGCCCTTCCGTAGTTCGGTCTACATAAAAATAAAGGCTTCCCATGTATCCCTTCTTGGGACATCAGGTCGGCGCAGTTCCGTTTACACAAAATTGGGGGGGGGGGGGGGAACAAATCCCTGTTAAAGACAAAAAAATGGGATCCCCTAAAACTACCCAAAAATCCACATTGCTTTGAGGTAAATATAGGTTGTTTGTCCGTTCAACCTTTCTAGCCCTAAGGCTCCTGAATTCTAATACTGAGAAGGGAGCACCAACCAAAGGGCGCCCTTGTGGACCAAATTTTTCAACTCAAACTTGAATGCATCGCATTCTTCTATGTCATGCCTTAAAGCTCCAGAATGATACAAACACATTTTGCGGCGACCAATTCCTTCAGTTTGAGCCCTTCTAGCTCTGATAGGGGTAATCTTCCCAATACTGACCAACTTTTGGAAGATGTTGGCATAAGAGTCTCCGAATATTTTGAAGTTGTAATGCCAAATACGAGTTCCGAGTAATCCCTTCAGTTGGGATAATGTTATCATGGGCCAATAGTGAATGTGGTCCCCACATCTTGGTGATGTTTTTCTCATCTATCAACCTGATGAGTCTCCTTTTGAAGGCTAAGCATTCATTGACAGTGTGTCCCGCTTAATCCTGGTGATAAGGGCATCTCTTATGTGCGAAGACCGGAGGGCAGGGTGGCAACCTGTCGAATCAAACACTGACTATTCCTTTGCTTGGAAACTTGATCATCATCTCCTCATTCGTAACCTGCTTAGGCGAGACTCGGTAGGGACAATCCAAAGCCTTGATCGCAATAGCCCACCATTCGGGTGAAGCTGGTCGAGCATACTCCATTTGCTCTATGGGCTCCTTCTTAAGGCTTGATAATGCAGCAGAAGCTCCTTCCTATTTGGGGCTCGAAGGTGCATCAGAGGTTTCTACCTTTTTTATGCTTGAGGGTGCAGCGGAGGCAGCCCCCTTTGATGGCCATGTGGGCTCCTGCGGGTCTGACTCCTTTTCTTCTTCCTCTGACTCTTCCACTATCGGGATGTACTCGGGAAGAATTCCTTTTCCCATGTCCAGGAAATTTTCTCCTTGAGCTTCGACAGGTTTTTCAGGCGAGCTCTCTGTCGAATCTATTAACTCATCCGCCTCCTTAATCTTGGATTTCACTGCTCGGATCTGGTTTTCGAGATCTTGAATCTTCCGGCGCAGCGAAACCTCATTCTTCCTCATGACCTCGAGCTCAGGCGCAGTCTTGTTGTTCATCTTCAGATTCTGAGAAAATCATTAGGCTTAGTGCTGGTATTTTTGTTCATTGTTTTCCTTTGGGTGAGTGGACAATATTCGAGACCAATTGAGTATTTAAACGAAACATATGGAAGCAAATAAAGTCACACAAAGCAGTTCATAAGAATACACTACGCGCGTTCTTAAGCATACTAATCTTTTGAAACATAAATGTGCCATTCGAATCAATTAATTGCCCCCATAATCATTAATAATAATATTCTTCCCCGCAGGGGTACAAAAGATAAAGTAAAGAAAGTGTATAAAAATAAGTCAGCAGAAACTTCCTCCAACAATGGATGAGGAAGCCCGATCCCTATCAGTCTTGGTTTTCTTTGCTTTCCGGAGGGTAGTCTGAATATGAAGATGGGCTGATGTCAAAGTCGCCTCCGTAAGAAACCCTTTCTGTGTGAAGGTCAGTGGAGCAACTTCGTCTAAAGTCTTCTTCATTCGGTCGTCTAGCTCAACCAAACAATCATTAGTAAGCTCCAACTCATGCCTCAGACTCTCTAGGACGGCCTTGTCATGCTCAATTTTCTCCAAATACTTAGCATCTCTGTCGTCAGCTCTCCTTTGAATCAAACGAGCTCGGATCTCAGCTTGCGAATTCTTGTCTTAGACACAGCTGTAGAGAATAGGCCTAGGAGGAAGTGTTCCTTGCAAATTGGCCCTCAACAAATCCTTATATTCCACGACACAACCCAGACAAATATCTTCGGCTAAGGCATCGGGATCCCAAATTATGCGACCCTTCCATTTTCGGACTCAATCCAAAGCCCTCGATGGTCTATCAATGTCATAGTAAATGATGAAATCTCCCATGCCTCCAATCTGGGGTACGACTTGGATTTTCCCAAATTATTTCAGAACCCGGGAAGGAGCATAAAGGCGAACCCCTCGTATTCCCATAAGCGGTGAAAATGGACACTTTCTTCATTTAACTACAACTTCGGTAGATACGAAGTCATGGAACATCCATTGAATGCTTTCTTCCTTCAATCTGGAGAAGGTGAATGTCAAACTTTGTCTATTTTGTTCTCCGAAGTTCGGGCGAAAATCCCGAAGACTATCCCTTTCAGCCGGCTTACTTAAGTGTTGTTCACCCCTAACCTTGACCGTATGATTGAGGATCCACCATTGCAGGAGTAAATTACAACCTTAGAAGTATTTGTAATAATTCTGGCAGACTCAGGGCTCGGTACAAATCGGCTAATATGATCGGGGTTATATCAAAGTATTTGGTTTCTTCTTTTTGGGTTATGCTATAAAAGATGGCATGGGTGATTGAAATGACTCGGGCATCTATGGCTAAGGACCAATCCTTGGGAAAGACCATAGTTTCCAAAAAGCAAATGGCGAAAGCCAAGGGTTTGGTGGCCGTCCAGTCGGCATAAGTCTTGAATTCCTCAGGATACTCCACAAATCCATCTGGGCTTCCAAACCCTCCGTACAACTCTCTGAAGGATATGGTGGGGCCATGGGCCCAATTGGCATAGTTTAAAGAAAGCATCCTACAAATTTAGGAGTGGGTGGGTTTTTACGGGATCAAACCATTTTGGTCGGGTTGCTTTCTTCTTTTCAACCCCGAGCCTACGCTAGTCAGTACATCCCTAAGCTCCTCCAGTGTTAGTGTCATTTCAATGTCATCCCCAAATCTGAAAACCATCCGGTCTCTATCCTAGAGTTCGATAATTACTTCTATCAGTTCCTTGCAACCGGTCATAGTCATGATGAAAGTCAAATTTCCCAAATGACACGAAATTCCTCTTTTCTCTTTCGGGGACATTTGGCCACACCAAATCCGCAACAACTCAGGTGTAGTCAGGACCATATCAAAATTCAAGTTGATCGACATCTACAAAACAAAAACCAAGGTTAATTCGCCCTCCCCCCCCCCCCCCCCCCCTACTTAGGCAATGGTTTCATTCATAGGCACATTTAAATGTTTCCACTAAGAACATAATATGATATGCGGTGTTTTTCGGGTCATAGACCGTACTTGACACTGGATAGTCTTCTTATCGGGTTTTGGATACGTTTAAAATATCCAAACCACCCAGTCTACTTCTTATTTGGATTTGGCTTAGCTCTATCTTACGCTTATGAAAAAGTGAGTTTTTTCAATTTGACCTTAGGCCCGAGCGGACTACTCGGGGCGACCCGTTGGCTGACGACACACCAACTTAACATTCAACGTGTTCCAAAGAAAATGTGTTTCGGGTTTTTTAGTGAAGGCTAGACCTCGATCCTACGTGTCCCCTTTGAAACCATGCTTTTTGCCAGAAGTGGCGGAGTTTATGATATGATATGAATGACAGTTCAAAATTGCAAAATTTAAACACATAGGCAAATAAATACAATTAAAATTACATTATATTGAAACCCTTATGGTTAGAACCTAAGAATTCCCCAACAGAGTCGCCATCTATTACGGTTAGCTTTTACACGGGTAAGGCATAAAAGTTACTACGAGGTTGTTGGTGCTCTAATTGAATTTTTAGTAATTTAGAGTCGCCACCTAATTTATTATGGAAAACTAGAAAAAATCGGGTTTAAAGATTTTTGCAAAAATAAGTAAAAATCTTTTGGACCAAAGTTCGAGGTAAGGGTTCTGGTGATCCCCTAGGGAAGGTTTTACGCACCCTAGTATTAAAGATCCGTAGAATACGGTTGACCTACGAGCTTCAATGTGTAATTAATGTATTTACTTGTTTAAAAGTGTTTAGTTTTCCACAAAAAAGTTATTCCTATTCACATCACATTTTTAGAAAATTTCGGCAAAAAATCCCCTTAATAAGGAGTTTTGGTTTGAAAAATCCACGTAAGTATTCAACTCACTTCGTTGCCGGACTAGGACGCACCCAGGATCACTCCCGAGTAAAGTCGCTACTATTCTAATCCTAACGAAATGGATTTAGTAGTTACGGATTTTTATTATATATATATATATAAAATATGGGATATATTCCCGTTTTGTATATATACATATAAATTAAAAGTGTTTTAATATTGGGTCCAATTTTAAATGAAGCCCGTAAATCAACCAATATTCCAGGCCCAAAACCGTCAAACCTCATATTTGGTCCAATATCCATTTCCTTCGGTCTGATGCATATGTTACTTAGCCCATAAATGTTAAAATTTCGGCCCATTAGTCCAAAACATCTCAGTCTAGAAAATGCCATTTTTCAGTCCCATTTCATAGTCCAAAAATGTCTCATTTTAGCCCATTTGCTTTATGGACTTCCTGGTCCAAATCTCGTACAAAATAGTCAATTTTTTGGTCCAAAGTTTTCATCAAATTGTCGTTTCCAGTTTCAACAAAGTCATCAATTATCCAAATGTGTCTTTACTTACAACTCTTTCAGAAATCGTTCCATTTTAAAAACCATTTTAGTCAAAAACAGTTGTAAATTCATCTTAGCTTATAAAATCCAATCTTGTAAATAACATTTAATCAAGAAAAGGTTTTTTGCCATTTTTATAAGTCTTTACTAAAACTCTAGTTTGGTTTGAAAATTTCATGCATTAGTTTAAGAAAGAATATGACTTCTATTATTCTACATAAAGAATATGATTTCTATTATTCTACATAACTAAAATCTGTTTAGTACCCACTTAGCATGATTTAAATTAAGGTGAATAAAAAAATCTCTTTTTCTTGGACAACTTTCCTAAATTACTAAATTTTCATCCTATATTCTAATATTCACATGAGTTTCACTAATATATGAGTTTAATTACATTATACAAAGAATTTAATCAAATAAATAAATAAGTAAAGAGGGGCATTTTTTTTACTAATGAGCTACCACACCCATTAGGCTATTTTCACCCATAACTGGGCCTTCAAATATATTTGCTTCCCTTGCTATTTTCCTCATATTTCAAGCTAGACTCAATCTTAGAAGTGAATTGGGCTCAGCCCAATTCGCAATGGCAAATGCAAGGCCCAAAGACCACAGGTATTTCACAAAACGCGTAGAAAAGATATAAAGATTAGTAACTAACTAAAATGGGCCAAATTAGTTAATCAACTTATTGATTAAATTGGACAGACTTAACATAAATGACAAAAGGCTCGTAAAGCAAGTTACAGATTTGGGCCCAAAACAAATCCTCACAGGCCCAAGGTCATTTCCTTTTAAAATATAACACAATGAGAATGAATAGCATCATACCAATCAATATACACCTATATCTCCAATATACTATTGATATACACCCATAAAGATGTAAAAATAGTATAAAAGGAAAGCTTTTACCTTCTTCTTCCTGATGCCGCACAAGATTCAAGGGGTTTCTAGGAACCCCAGACATGGCAGACATCAGGGGAGGCTCAAGGTTAATCCCCACATACTATTTCACCTCCTTACTTATGTACATTGTCACAGTATACATAGGAGACTGTAGTGTATATTAGTTGTGATGCCAAACACACATTAATATGAAACTGTATGTCACCTATTTTAGCTATTTAATTACTCAAGTGTAAAGTCTTATTGAAACGAGGTTTACTAAATCACTCATCAAAGAAACAAGGGACAATTTACTCAAAGAGGTACAAGACAGTTATGAATCAAAGTAGAAAATATCAACTCAAGTGTTGTATAATGCTAGGATAGGTTATAATATAAGGAATTATAAATCTTAAACCAAAAGTAAATTTATCCAGCAAGCAACCTTAAAATCATTCTCAAGTATAAAAGCAACCAGTTTATACTTAAAGCCAACATATGTAGACTAGCTTTTAATTTTTTACAGTTTCAGTAAAGAACACATAAGCATAGTCATCTAACTTAATTACCTACTTCTAATGGACTACACAAATCATCACTAACTGATTTCTTACAGCTAAATGGACTGAAATGGGTCATCCTGTGTTTTCAAACAAATAAGCAGGTGTCCCACAACTTACCAGACCTGAGTTAAGCAAAGTTTACAGAAAATAAGCAAACCATGAACTTAATAAGTTCTATTTTAAGCTAAAGTCTTTTAAAATGAACCACAAGTTCTTTGTAGGTGAGACACAAGTTCAATACACAGTTACATAAGCTTAATATCTAGGATCAGTCTAGACTTATGAACTCAATTATAGCTGATCAATCTGTACCTTAATAAATCATTTTAAATCAGGTGTACACACATAGTCACATAGGAATCACCTTATAAATTAAGCAAATTAGCAAAACATGGTTTAACTTAATCAATCAGTTAACTTCTTTCCAAAAATTCCAACATAATGTAGAGTTTAAATCAAACAGATTCTCAGAGAAAAAAAGAATAAGTCTATATTTAAAGTTGCTAGTTTGGACAAGGTTCATGAAGTTCCTAATCTTTTGAAATCATTGTAAGTTTAAACAACCAATTACATTGATTGAAGTAGCCAAGTTAGTGTAAGATCTCAACTGAACCAATTCCCAATTACCAGAGAGTTTAAACCTTAAAAAATCACTTTTAGAAATACCTATGTATTCTCAGGTTCTTTCAAATCAAATCAATTTCTACAAAATCTAGATTCCTCTTTTAAAACATCAAGTTCTATAGGTTAAGGTTTTATCTTAAATCTACCAATTAGTTGTGACTTTAACCTTAAGGTAATCTTATATTAGAATCAAAACCCAAACTTTCATTCATTTATCCTCATCTTAAGTGACACAAGCACCAAACCATTAACACAAGACAGTAAATGAAGATCAATCAAGATTCATTGTTTACTAGTTTAGAAAAAATAGCTTGACATGGTCCAACAACAAGCACACTGGTTTCATAAATTAACTAAATCACAAAGAAACCAGTATAAGCAACATTTATAGACTAGAAGATTACTTAGTCATTTTCATGTCTATATATAGGTGATCTGAATAATTTAATGTAATCAAATCTCTTTTAAACAATAATGAACTTCATTTGGATAGTATTACTTCAGACTAACAAAACAGCAGGAAACCAAGCTCATGTAAAATCATCAAATAGCCCCAAACAACTTAAACTAAAGAGAGAGATATTCAAAATAATTTTTAGATTAAGGTCAAATCCTAGTCACTGTATATTTAAAGAAATCACATTAGCTTGAACTTAAGCTAAATTAATGAACTATTATACTAATATCATAATTTATTATTATCCTAGCATCAAAACATAAGAATCATTACACTAAAACCATACTAATGTACAAATGAATTGCCACAGCAAACTAAAGCACAAATAAAATAACCCAAACAGGAATTTAAACTAACATAACTAAAAAAATGTAATCAAATAAGAACAGGGATTACCTTTTGGGTCGCAGCCTTTGAAGAGAATGAACCTAAGAGCTTTCTCTTCCACATAAATAGTTATTTTGAACTATTTTGTTGATTGCATTTAGCAAAATGCATCATAATTGTTGTAAATTAATCTCCCAAATGGTTTATAATATTATAGAAATTATTTTACCAAATAATAATGGTAAAATATTATCTACAAAGTTTATAAAATCATTCTGATTTCTAAAAAAAAATACATATTTTACTCCATTTAATATTCAAGTACTCTGAGCAATTAATATAAATTATGGGAGGTCAAAAATTAGGTGTCAACTGTTGATATTGCTTGTTGTGGCCCTGTGTGGCATTGTATGTTTTGGGTTGCTGTGACAGGTTGGTAGTGGTACGGTTACAGAGGAAAATCTGCCAAAATTTTTATAAGGCTCCTAGGAACTTAACATTTGAGGACAAATGTTCTTAATGGGGAAGAATGTTACACTTCACCTTTCGCATACGTTAAGGTTCCGTCTTAACACGGTTGGTGTAAGCTTGTATGGGGAATCATTGGAGAGTTACGTATAAGGTGTATGGGTGTATCTTGGAGATGTATAAGTTCTTAAACATGTTTGGAAATGAGTACAAAGGTTAGACATTAAACGAATCGAAAATAATACGTTTCGTCAAAAAATCGAAAAAAGGCACTTCCTCGGTGCGTTTCACGGTCCGTGGAATATTCTGATACGCTCAAATTACACCTATTAATAGTATAACGCGAACGTTGTCAAATATAGTAACCCAACAAGGTTGGGATCGAATCCCACAGAGAATATGGTGTGAAAAGTTTACTAAACAAGTATTATACTAATCTTGCGGTCCTGGTGTATTCCAAAAAAGGATTTTGTAGTTGATTTGGTTTGTGGACTAATTTAAAGTGACTGAAAATTTAAAGTTGTAAATATATGGGTAAAAAGAACCAAGGTTTTGTCCCCGTCAGATAAAGTGTATGATCATGGATCTCAATCTTGATATACTTCTAATGGACTGTTTGTATGGATGCACTTAACCTCTATGTGAATTTAAACTATTTCCCAATAAAAAAATATTATTTCTCTCTATACTTTTTCCAAAGATAAGAAAGTATGCATGAAGAACGGTTAATTATGCCAAATAAATTCATCTTATTCCTAAGTGAATTTATTAAACAAGGTTTAAACCCCTGAGTTCTTGTTATTTATTCTTACCTAACCCTAGCTATTTTCCCAAATAAACTAAAGTTTATGGCATGAGCTAATGTTTGCAACCACTAACTATATGATGAATACGAAGAACAAATATACCCTAACAATCCATTATGCGTATATCTTTCACGATCTCCAATCACAAAACACCTATCCTTAGGTTCACAACCTTAGTAAAGGTGTTTAGCTACTCATGGCAATAAGAAAACAATAAAAGATTGAAGATTGCATAATTGAATTATTGTATTGAACTTACGAATAAAACTTGAAAGTAATGAATGTAATTGTCTAGAAGTCTTCAAAAGCAAGAATAACTCAAAAGTAATTACTACAAGTCTAAAACTCCAGATGTCTGAAAAATAAAACCTAAACAGGTATTTATACAAGTTAAAACTCAGAATAATCAATCCCAGTCCTGTTCCATCTCGGCTAGCACTTCGACGGTCGTTGACATGCTCGACGACCAACTCGACGATCTGATTACACTTTTATCACCCTGCAGGAATTCCACCGTCGAAGCACTTCGACGGACCGTCGATCATGTCGACGGTGCAAGTCGACGATCTGAGTATGCTTTGATGTTTTTGTTACTTCGCAGGAACTTTTTGACGAGGCAATTTGACGGGCCGTCGAGCATGTTGACGGTCCGTCCTTATGCTTATCAGAACAGGTTGCCTATTTTCCTCGTTTTTTCGCTTTCCGAGCATTCTAACTTCAAAACACCTGCACAACACATAAAACACATCAAACTACCACGAACTTGCTCGAAAATAAGTAAAACTTAGATTTAAAGAGCATTAGATATGCCAAAATCCCGGCACATCATATTCCACGGCCATAAAAAGAAGGCAGCCACCACCGTGAAATGGTGGCAGTGGTGAGGAGCTTCTGGACCAGTTTCACGGCCAGTGAAATATTTCATGGTCGTGAAAGTGTACGGTGAAATTGAGGCGGTGGAGACTTTATTCCTTGATTATATATTAAAGAGGCACAACTTGGGGCTCATATTTTCACCAAAAAAAGATCCCTAGTGACCTTATAAGCTCTCTCAAACACTCCAAATCATTCCAAAGCATTACAAGAGAAGATCAAGCTCTAAATCCGCAACTAGTTCATAGAAGGTGATCGTTCTTGCTTCTACTTAGAGTTGTGGTGAATTTGGTCGTGAAGCAAGTTGTGTGAGTTGAAGTTCTTCAAGTATAAGGTATGTTCTTATTCTTATTAGTTATGTTGAGTTGATTTGGAGGTTTAGTAAGTCTTAAAGTGAAGATAATCATGGTAGAGAAGTCATACGGTATTAAGTTGAAGTTGACGGCTATGGATTGATTTTGAAAGGGAGTTTTGGATTGTTTTGAGTCTAATATGAATGTAATCTTTTGGATATGGTATTTTTGATGTTATTATTGATGCTTGGGAGTTGTTTTGAAGTTTGGTGGAAGTAGGTAATATAGGGGAAATGTTGTCCAAATTTCGTTAGTTCACCTATTAGTTTAGTTTGACCTTATAAGTACTTCAACGACTTAACCTTAGTGTGAATCATCTTGACTGTATATTTACAAGCTCGGGAGGATAGACGTTGAGTGGTTAAGTAGACAACGAGATATGTTAAGGTTGTCCCTTTCTTTCTCATGCCATGATTTTATTGATACAAACTTACAGAAATGATCTCCATAGTGACCCTATTCTTAGAAATACTAGAAGCTTATGTTTCTTGATGTTCTTATGATATTATTGATCCTTGTCTCATGATTATTGATCTGGTCTTATGGTTATTGATTTTAGTTATTGTTGTTGATCTGATCTTATGGTTATTGATCCTTCAAGGTGAGATATGCCGACTATGATAGTTCCATAACGAAAATCGGAGGTTTCCCGACCTTACGTCACTCCGATAGAGTCATAACGTTTCTTTGAGCTCTCATGCATGCTTTATATATGTGTGTAGCTATTTTCTGACACCGAGCCACTCTATAGTCGTCCAGGTACGGCACCTACTGTGCACACTACTACAGTTGGGTACGAATAACACCGAGCCTATTATGGAAGGGGTACGTGTCACACCCTAGCAATGGTAGGGCATGACGGGCACCCGACTCTCATCAGAGTCGAGCGAACCCTCAAACGTTTGCTTTACCAAAACCTGTCATTTCAAAAACTTTTAAAACATGAAACTTTTCCAAATAGAGATCATTGTCTTAATACAGATTATGAAAACTTTCAATCAATTACATACTTTTTACCAACTGAGATCACCTGAAAATACATACTTTTTTTTTTAACATCTACAAATGATTCGCACCTCTCGACGCCCTATCCACAGGACACTGTCTGCAAAGTCTCTAACATATACAAAATACCATGACATAAGTACTTCGACCCGGCAACACTCCGAACTGAGATGGAGCTCGCCAATCCCGCTGGAACACCTTTAGCAAAATCTTCTACTTATCTGGGTGTACCTGCGTGGCATGAAACGCAGCCCCCGAAGAAAGGGGGTCAGTACGGAATATGTACTGAATATGTAAAGCATTGCTGAATCATAAACAAGGAAAAGCGTAATAGTAAACAAGTTTAAAAGCAACCCGGGAGTAACCTGGAACAACATTTTGAACCGTGCCATATGGTACCTTACCCAAATTCTAGCATACACAATATAAATACGGCATACACAAATTCTAGAATACACAATATAAATATAGTATCACAATAGTCCCTTCGGACAGCCGCTTCCGGCATAGTAACATAATAGTCCCTTCGGACGGCCGCTTCCGGCATAATAATGATGATGGCCCCTTCGGGCATGCCGCTTCCGGCATAATAACATAATAGTCCCTTCGGATGGCCACTTCCGGCATAATAATGATGATGGCCCCTTCGGGCATGCCGCTTCCGGCATAATAATATAATAGTCCCTTCGGACGGCCGCTTCCGGCATAATAATGATGATGTGTAAAGTAGACATAAGTCGTAAATGAAATGAAGTAGTAAATCCTCGCACCCCGTTCGGAGTGGTTTTGAAAAATTAACTAGTAAAATCTCACACCCCCTTCGGAGTGGTTTTGGAAATCAAACTTTATATTTCCTTTAGTATAAAACTAGTTTTCTCGGAATCATTAGTAAAGTCATAAACACGTTTCAAGACAATCTGAGTTAGCATAAGAAAGTTATGGACATTATTCAAATCTAACTTTATGTTTCCTTTAGTATAAAACTAATTTCCTCGAAATTATTAGTGAAACCATATGCATAACCCAATTGGCATAACGTAAACTGAGGCCATATGTTATACAGCACGCTCAGACATAAGCTGAGGCCGTAGCACACTCAGACTTAAGCCGAGGCCATACATTATATAGCACGCTCAGTCGCGTCATGAAATAATTTAGAAAAAAAAACTATTATGGACGTCATGTATACAATCAAACCCTTTTCATTTGTCTCCTTCGAGACTCACAAATTTAAATATAAAATGCATAGGTAAGAGAAAGACCTTATGAATGTCCCCTTCGGGATTTAGTCAACATTATGAATTCGCATAACTTGAGAATGCCCCTTCGGGCTTAAGAGGTCAAAGAGCTCAGGATATCCTACATCTAGGAATGAATTCATTATGGATATCGTTACGCTTCGTACTTGTCATAGATCATGCCAAAAAGAAGGAAAGGACAACTTTACATACCTGTCCCACGTCCTATTAGCTACGCTTATTTGTCCAAGCTCGCTATCGCTAGTCTACATTCAAGAAGATTACACAATCATTAAACACATTGTCACACACTTGCCTTAGTCTTCCAAATAAATTCATTTATAATCTGCCGAAATTTCGGCAGCATTTCCCCTGTAAATACACCGTCCCCAAGAATCTAACTCGGTCAATTTATCGACAACAATCCGAGAATTCAACTCGGCCAAATTATCAACAACAATAACAACAGCAATATATATATATATATATATATATAATTCTCACAATTCAGCCCATAACAATTCTAACAACCCAACAACCTTTCTAAATCCATTTCAACCCACAATTCCTATAACATCGATTTCATGCATTTTGTTAATTCTAATTCCGTCCAATATAATTTTAATAACTCCATTACAACACTATTAACACAATTACACCATAAAACAAGAAAATCTTACCTTATTTTTCTCGGAGGAATTTCTATTCTTAATTGCTCCAATTTCGCAATTTCTTCTTCCGCTTTATTTCACTACGAAGCAACCTTCGATCTCCCCAACGTAACTGGAAACATTGTTATTCTCTTTTGGAAAGGCAACTTGCTGCCATGCTTTGGAAAATAAAGTTACTACTGTGTTTTCTTTTAGAGGAAAAAAAAAACGTTGCTGCCATACTTGTATTTGAGGGTTAATATTCAGCTAAAAGAAAGGGTCACACCTATTGTTCCTACAAGCTTTGAATTAGAGAAATAAAAAAAGAATACAATCCAAACCATTTCATATTTCATTAGCCGTGGGTTCCAACTCTTCTCCAATATTTTATTATATTAGGAAATTATCCAAGTTGTACTTCAACACATATATCAATATATAGGACATTAGTCATCTGTTCCATTCCTTGGCAAGACACCACGTGGACGTGTGCTCATGTATTAATGATATTGCTGCCACCTATCCGTACCTACTTGGATTATGTCCACTTAATATTTATCCCATAATTTTCATAAATTTCTCGTTTCCAATACAAATCTCCATTTAATCAATTACACGTATAATTAATTTCCTGATCTCAATTAACTTAAATATGGATAAATTTTAATACACTACATATACTAATTATCATGCTCATCTAATATAGCACTAGTCTATAGCCTTATTTGCCATACATAAAATATTATTTTCGATCATCGTCGTCATATTTCGTCGTCTTAAATAATTTTGGGACTTCATTCCTTGTATACACCGGGCTCTTAATTTTCATCCTTGGATATGATCGAATTCCCCGGGCTCGGGTAAATTTTCTCATGTTGGATGGCTTAGTTTCACGGTCCAAAATATGGGGTATTATTGCTCGGACCGCATTTCATTCAAATAAATGTTGAAACTTGACAAAACTTATTTTTCTTCGATTGGTCTAACTTCAAATCCTTACGATACGTGTGTACCATCACTTTAACCACCTATAAGCTTAGGGGATAATCTCGTGTCCATTACTAATATCATTTAACCGCACATTTTCCAACGCATGAGAGTACGGGATGTAACATCCTTCCCCTCTTAGAAACATTCGTCCTCGAATGTTAAATGAAGACTAATACTCGTATCCAATTCCAACACTTACTAATATCACGTTACTCCCTTTCCTCAAACACATATAATCATGTTTCTTTCTTTTCCTTGTTTCATCATCATTTTTTTTTTACTCGTTAACGCTTACTTTTTTTTTTATACTAACTCATCTCTCGAATGACTCCTTGCTTGTCATTGCTTCCCCTCTTATGTCTCTTCTCGTAATCTTATCACATTATTCGAATCATATTAATCTTAATTCATCAACCATACTTCTAATCCCCGAGAGAACTTATCTTAACCCTCGACTCACTCCTATATCCTAGAGTAATTTCAACCTAACTCTCAAACTCATTCCTAACCCATCTCATAACCCTCCTTTCAGCTGATTTACAACTATTATTAATCTTTCATTCTTCAGTTTACACTTGTGTATCTTACTGATCATAGCACACATATATATACTGATCACAATCAATTTTTAACAAAATTTTGGCAGAACCTCCTCTGTAACTCCCAGTATGATCATTACCTCCTCTTGTTGACACCACTCTCCTGCTAAAATCAAAGGTTAGCACAAGGAATCTCATTTCCTACGGCTTGGCTCTATCGCACGATCTTAGATATGAAAGAAGAGTAACCATCCTAAATGCCCTGTAGCCTCCTGTTCATAAGTGTGGTCGACAACACACCCATGAACAAGACTCTACCTGACACGACTTTGCAGACAACCCCTAGAACGAACTGCTCTGATACCACTTTGTCACACCCTAGCAATGGTAGGGCATGACGGGCACCCGACTCTCATCAGAGTCGAGCGAACCCTCAAACGTTTGCTTTACCAAAACCTGTCATTTCAAAAACTTTTAAAACATGAAACTTTTCCAAATAGAGATCATTGTCTTAATACAGATTATGAAAACTTTCAATCAATTACGTACTTTTTACCAACTGAGATCACCTGAAAATACATATTTTTTTTTTAACATCTACAAATGATTCGCACCTCTCGACGCCCTATCCACAGGACACTGTCTGCAAAGTCTCTAACATATACAAAATACCATGACATAAGTACTTCGACCCGGCAACACTCCGAACTGAGATGGAGCTCGCCAATCCCGCTGGAACACCTTTAGCAAAATCTTCTACTTATCTGGGTGTACCTGCGTGGCATGAAACGCAGCCCCCGAAGAAAGGGGGTCAGTACGGAATATGTACTGAATATGTAAAGCATTGCTGAATCATAAACAAGGAAAAGCGTAATAGTAAACAAGTTTAAAAGCAACCCGGGAGTAACCTGGAACAACATTTTGAACCGTGCCATATGGTACCTTACCCAAATTCTAGCATACACAATATAAATACGGCATACACAAATTCTAGAATACACAATATAAATATAGTATCACAATAGTCCCTTCGGACAGCCGCTTCCGGCATAGTAACATAATAGTCCCTTCGGATGGCCGCTTCCGGCATAATAATGATGATGGCCCCTTCGAGAATGCCGCTTCCGGCATAATAACATAATAGTCCCTTCGGATGGCCACTTCCGGCATAATAATGATGATGGCCCCTTCGGGCATGCCGCTTCCGGCATAATAATATAATAGTCCCTTCGGACGGCCGCTTCCGGCATAATAATGATGATGTGTAAAGTAGACATAAGTCGTAAATGAAATGAAGTAGTAAATCCTCGCACCCCGTTCGGAGTGGTTTTGAAAAATTAACTAGTAAAATCTCACACCCCCTTCGGAGTGGTTTTGGAAATCAAACTTTATATTTCCTTTAGTATAAAACTAGTTTTCTCGGAATCATTAGTAAAGTCATAAACACGTTTCAAGACAATCTGAGTTAGCATAAGAAAGTTATGGACATTATTCAAATCTAACTTTATGTTTCCTTTAGTATAAAACTAATTTCCTCGAAATTATTAGTGAAACCATATGCATAACCCAATTGGCATAACGTAAACTGAGGCCATATGTTATACAGCACGCTCAGACATAAGCTGAGGCCGTAGCACACTCAGACTTAAGCCGAGGCCATACATTATATAGCAGGCTCAGTCGCGTCATGAAATAATTTAGAAAAAAAAACTATTATGGACGTCATGTATACAATCAAACCCTTTTCATTTGTCTCCTTCGAGACTCACAAATTTAAATATAAAATGCATAGGTAAGAGAAAGACCTTATGAATGTCCCCTTCGGGATTTAGTCAACATTATGAATTCGCATAACTTGAGAATGCCCCTTCGGGCTTAAGAGGTCAAAGAACTCAGGATATCCTACATCTAGGAATGAATTCATTATGGATATCGTTACGCTTCGTACTTGTCATAGATCATGCCAAAAAGAAGGAAAGGACAGCTTTACATACCTGTCCCACGTCCTATTAGCTACGCTTATTTGTCCAAGCTCGCTATCGCTAGTCTACATTCAAGAAGATTACACAATCATTAAACACATTGTCACACACTTGCCTTAGTCTTCCAAATAAATTCATTTATAATCTGCCGAAATTTCGGCAGCATTTCCCCTGTAAATACACCGTCCCCGAGAATCTAACTCGGTCAATTTATCGACAACAATCCGAGAATTCAACTCGGCCAAATTATCAACATTATATATATATATATATATATATATATATATATATATATATATATATATATATATATATATAATTCTCACAATTCAGCCCATAACAATTCTAACAACCCAACAACCTTTCTAAATCCATTTCAACCCACAATTCCTATAACATCGAATTCATGCATTTTCTTAATTCTAATTCCGTCCAATATAATTTTAATAACTCCATTACAACACTATTAACACAATTACACCATAAAACAAGAAAATCTTACCTTATTTTTCTCGGAGGAATTTCTATTCTTAATTGCTCCAATTTCGCAATTTCTTCTTCCGCTTTATTTCACTACGAAGCAACCTTCGATCTCCCCAACGTAACTGGAAACATTGTTATTCTCTTTTGGAAAGGCAACTTGCTGCCATGCTTTGGAAAATAACGTTACTACTGTGTTTTCTTTTAGAGGAAAAAAAAAACGTTGCTGCCATACTTGTATTTGAGGGTTAATATTCAGCTAAAAGAAAGGGTCACACCTATTGTTCCTACAAGCTTTGAATTAGAGAAATAAAAAAAGAATACAATCCAAACCATTTCATATTTCATTAGCCGTGGGTTCCAACTCTTCTCCAATATTTTATTATATTAGGAAATTATCCAAGTTGTACTTCAACACATATATCAATATATAGGACATTAGTCATCTGTTCCATTCCTTGGCAAGACACCACGTGGACGTGTGCTCATGTATTAATGATATTGCTGCCACCTATCCGTACCTACTTGGATTATGTCCACTTAATATTTATCCCATAATTTTCAT
This sequence comes from Lycium barbarum, assembly GCF_019175385.1. Taxonomy (NCBI): domain Eukaryota; kingdom Viridiplantae; phylum Streptophyta; class Magnoliopsida; order Solanales; family Solanaceae; genus Lycium; species Lycium barbarum. The sequence continues at coordinate 110,615,258 of NC_083344.1, read as the reverse complement.
AAATTTCTCGTTTCCAATACAAATCTCCATTTAATCAATTACACGTATAATTAATTTCCTGATCTCAATTAACTTAAATATGGATAAATTTTAATACACTACATATACTCATTATCATGCTCATCTAATATAGCACTAGTCTATAGCCTTATTTGCCATACATAAAATATTATTTTCGATCATCGTCGTCACATTTCGTCGTCTTAAATAATTTTGGGACTTCATTCCTTGTATACACCGGGCTCTTAATTTTCATCCTTGGATATGATCGAATTCTCCGGGCTCGGGTAAATTTTCTCATGTTGGATGGCTTAGTTTCACGGTCTAAAATACGGGGTATTATTGCTCGGACCGCATTTCATTCAAATAAATGTTGAAACTTGACAAAACTTATTTTTCTTCGATTGGTCTAACTTCAAATCCTTACGATACGTGTGTACCATCACTTTAACCACCTATAAGCTTAGGGGATAATCTCGTGTCCATTACTAATATCATTTAACCGCACATTTTCCAACGCATGAGAGTACGGGATGTAACAGTACGGATAACACTAAGCCTATTATGGTCGGGTATGATATTAAGATGTATATGTATATGTATGGAAATGTTTTTTTTTAAAAGAAAGCATGCATGTTTTCCGCCTTAAGAGGCATTCAGATGTACAGGTTATCTCTCTCTTATCTCATGTTATTTCTATATCTTTATTATGTTGTTCTTCATGCCTTACATACTCGGTACATTATTCATAATGACATTCTTTTATTTATGGACGCTGCGTTCATGCCCACAGGTAAACAGGGAGACGTTTCAGACCCTTAGGCTACCATCTTAGCATTGTACAGGAGCACTCCACTTGTTCCTGAGTTGCAGTTTAGCTTGGTATGATTATTTTGTGTACATATGGGCATGGTGGGGGTCCTGACCCGTCCTTATTATGTTATGCACTCAAGTAGAGGCTCATAGACAGATATGCACAGTTAGATGTTCTATGACCTTCTTGGTCCATATTTTGTTATATCATTTTGATAGCCTTATCGGCTTGTATAATTGGGTTCAACTTGATGACGTATGTATATCTTTGGGGTTTGTGTCCCTTACAGCTTATGATTTCTATTAGTTAGCATTATGGCCCACTCAGATGTGATAATGTGTGCATATATGTCAAGTGGTGCTCGGTGGGTTAGCTCCGGGTGCCCGTCATGGCCCTCCGATTGGGTCGTGACAACACCCGAATACACGCGAAATAGGTAAAACACATTTACGACTTGTAATTACAAAAATAGTAGCTACGGTTCGTTAAGAGCCTAAAAACTATAACTATTTATGTAAGTTACCCTTAGTTTTAGTTATACTTTGAAATATTAGCTTTAAAAAGTTATTGGAAGCTTTTGAAAAATAGTTGTAGTTCGAATTTTAGCATTTCAACCACTGGATTTCATATAGTTTTAAGGATAACCATTGTACTTTTAGTTTTTGATTTTTTTTTTTATCTAAATGTGAAGAGGAATACAGAACGTTGCTCTGCTGATTAATCTGAGGAACAATAAATCTTATATTGTTCAATTTTTAAAAATATATACTCCTTTTTTTTTATTATTCCAACATTATATATATATATATATATATATATATATATATATTAGTTTTCACCTTTTCTTTATAAATTCTCACAACCCAAAAACAACAGTCTTGATGGCGTGTAACGACCCATTCGGTCGTTTTAGCATTTTTGACAATTCCTGCCTTTGTTGGTTTCCTCCAGACTTTCATTAAGCTTAGCTAACTCTTGAGAAGCGAATGATAAGTCATTTGATGCGTTTGGTAATATTCTTGATACGAGATTAAGTCCGAGAGTTGTTCGGTTTATTTCGTACTTCCTTCGGAGATTCCACGTGATCGAGTAAGTTCGTAGCGCATTTTCAGAATAATATCTCATGATAGATTCAATTCCGGGAGGTCACGAGTATGTTGCGGATGTCAGAAATTGGAAGATTAGATCGTCCAAGGTCTAGTAGGCAAAGTCTCGCAGAGGCGAGTCTCGCAGAGGCGAGACTGGCCATGCAGCTACGCGTCGGCTGCAGCGCAAAAGGGTCCGCCCCTGCGAAACCTGAGTCAGATTAATAAGCTCGCAGAATCAAATGGGTTGTCCGCTTCTGCGAGTCTGCACCTGCGGAAGAAGTGTGCTGAAGCGCAGATCGCTGAATCAGACCTAGAATAAATATCCTACTTCGTCTTAGCTCATTCCATTTGAACATTTTGGATTGGGAACTCGACCTAGAGCCACCTTGGAGGTTTAGACCAAAAACCTTGCTATGGTAAGTTCCTATCTCTCTCATTTGATTTTATATCCTTTACTAAAGGACTTTAATGGTGGTTTCTTTGGCGAGGAAGAAGAGTGTGGCTACACACTCCATGAAGACCAAAAATTCTTTTTCCATGTTTTCCTAAATGAACCTTTTGGGTGGTGTTAAATTGAATACTTCTTGATGAATTAGACGTCATAAAGGTTGGGTAAACTAATTTTAGAGATTCAAAATCCCCATTTTACCCTTCTATGCCCAAAAGTCCCAAATTGGTTGGGTTGGGTAGTTCTAAAGATCGAACCTTTATCGGCTAAATGTGAACATTTTATGACTCATATGTGCGTGTGTAATACGTGTTGAACAGATTGGAACCCATTCGGAGATTTGGCGAAGAAATGAGGAGACTTGGGGATACTAAGCTTCAGTTCCAGGCAAGTTGAGACTGTGTACCTTATTTGTATGTATGGTTGGCTAAAATAAATCTAATAAGAGGGACATGGGCTAATTAAGGGGAGTTCTGACACTTGTGATGTGACGAGCACTTGTATCGGATACCGGTCTTCATGATAAGGGTATTTGCGCACTTTAAATTGTATAGTTGGTCTGAATTCCATGCTTTGGGCACTAGCTAATAGATTAGTACGATCCTTTTGATCTGTGATTGGGGTCTGATGCCCGTACTTTATGTCTCTCATTATTATTTCATGTCTTATCTATTTGTGTGCTTATCACTCATATATCCTCGTTGGAATGAGAAGGAAGTAAAACGGTGAAGCCTTTATGATATTGAGAAATTAAGGATGAATTTCATGCTTATATACTTGTTCTTAACTTGATGCATGCCATATTCATACCTTATATGTATTTCATGCATACTATTTGAGGATATGATTGTGAGTCCAAAGAGATCTAGTTTCGGACGAGTGATGATGTTTTAGAGCGTTCCGTTGACAAATGGGTCCGGTCGGCTAAGTGACAGGTTATTGAAACATGACATGTGGAAACCGTGATCCGAGGACTTTTCGAAGCGGTGGTATATGGGTCTCGTAAGCTCCCCATGGGTCACGATTTCATTGACATTCGAACGTATGTATACTGGGATGCAAAATAAAGGCCTTGCATTGCATTGCATTTGCAAAACATTCATTCATTCTTTATGCCGATTGTTATGGATATTTGTGTTGACTTGCCTTATTTTGATAAATACCTGTTATTGAGATAAACTGTTTAATATATATAGTTATCTTACACTTGAAGTAATGGTAAACAAGTATGGGTGTGCTTAATGGGAAGGATCTTCCGAATTGTCCATAAGACATGTCTAAAGACTTGGCGAAATCAAGGGATTAAAAGCTTCATTAGGCTTATGAACTGGTAATCTTCATAATCGGTTAGGGCTAACTAGTAAGAACAAATTTCATATGCTAGGTGTGCGGTAGCTCCAGCTAGTTTAGTGGTAACACGAAGCATTGGAAAGGATTGTGTTGAATTACGTAGATATGATATCTCCTTCTTGTATCTCTTGTACTAATTTTGGTTAAGAGAAGTGGTAAGTGGTAGTCGGCCAGCCCTCGTCTCCGTATCAACTAGGGTCGGTCAACGATGCTGCTGAGTACCGTTGTTTTTGTACTCACACTACACTTGTTGCATCTTTTTATGGTGCAGGTTTGATTGTGTTCGGGTCCAACGTTCGGGATATGATTCGGGATTATGCTCGAGAGCTTCGGGTAGAGCTAACTGTACAACGTGTGGCCCACAAATTTCTCCTCTTTTGAGTTACTTTATGTTGTCTAATTCTTATTCAGACAGTTTATAGCAGTGAATTGTTTAAATGGTTAGGAATCTCTATAGTGCTCATGTACACTTATGACCAGGTTTTGGGGGTATGTTCAGTTTTCTCAAGTTTCGCTTGTTGTATAAATTGCATCGACTTTGATTTTTTTTTAATACGAAATGATTATCTTCCTGTGCTTTCTGAGCATCCAGAATTTTTTTCAAATTCTCACCCGAGAGCTCACTGGGTCCAGCACTTGGAGGTCCTTTGGACATCTGAGATACCAAGTCATAAACAGTCTGAACCTGGAAGCCAAACGCTCCAAATGGCCCTTCCGGCTGGGGAGGAGAACCGCTACTAGCACCCACATCCACCTTCCTCTTCTTACTGGTCACCGCACCATCTGGTCCCTTAATCTTACATGGATGGAAAGGAGTATCAGGAGGTACCCAATGATCTTTTGGAGTGTGACCAACATTATCAATCTTGCACAACTCAGTGATTAAGGATGAAAACATTAGACTCGGACCACCCTGCAACACATACTCTTTCAGCTCCCGAATGATGTGATGACCAACGTTCAGCTCAACATCATCTAGGATGCAAGCAATCATCAAGGCACGAGCATACGTGCAAGTCGAAGTGTTCGAAGAAGTGTATATTTCTCCGAGAAGGATAAACTGCCACATCTTGGCCTCGGCGGTGAACTCATAATTTGTAATCCTCGTTTTCTTATTTTGCCAAGGCACCTCCACCCCTTCAGCGCACAGTTTGTCTACCAACCAATGCTCATTACCACAAACATCCTTACTTGTCATTGGCTCAGTTGAATGATTGGGCAAGTGGTAGAAGTCATTGATCTCTTGAGCCCCAAATCTCACCACTTTTCCCCTCATCAGAATTTTGGGATTTTCAAAATCTTCCTTCAAGTTAGCATAAAACTCATGAACCCACTATTCATTTTCTTGACAAGGAGGAGCAGCAATGCAATTCCAACAGATAGCCACTAGATGATTGTAGAATGGCAGGAGACGCTCGGGAACCCCGTCCAAAATGATCCCTCTTTCTTTCAACAACTTCTTATCAAGCAAGTTGGAAAAGTAGCGCCTTTGGCAATCCAGCGACATGAATATTTCGGTGTCATAATCAGGTTCCACATTTTCCTCGGAACATAAAAAATGATGTAAATCCGTGTGAATTCTTGCTAATTTTTTTAAGTGTGAGTTCTCACTAGCGAGAACTCACACTTATAATTACACACTATTAAAATAAGGGACCAAACGGACGGATTTACGTCGGTTATCGTGTAAAATCGAGGGAAACCTACAGACTTGATAATGTTAGAAATGGTGACTCGGAACATAAAAACCGATTATGACACCGACGGATTTACGTCGTTCTTTATGTTCCGAGGAAAATGTGGAACCTGATTTTAAGTGTGAGCTCTCGCTAATTTTTTTTTTTTTTATAGTTCCCTTAAATCTAACAACCAAAGTTCGATAAATATTTTGCCGGAGACTAAAAGTGTTAACTTTTGGCGAACTTAAAGACCAAAACTATTAAGTGTATACTTAAGGGTTAAAAATAATTAAGGGACCATTTTTGTTAACTTGTCTCAAATTTAAAGGATCAAAGCTGTTAAGTACATAGTTAAGGGACTATTTTGAACCTACTCTCATAATTAAAAGACCATCTATGTTGCTTTCTCGTCTTTTTCTTATTGCGACTATTTTATATGAAATTCAGATTACATAAAGATAAAGATAAGATAGGTTTTGTTAGTCTTTTCAACTTGAAAACATCAATACAAACGGAAATTGATGAGAAATTTGTACTAGTATTAGTTAATGAGAAATGAAAGATGAATTTAGTTGAGTGTCAATATTAGCATTACTTGTTCAGATATTGAATCTTGTTTTGCACAAGAGAATTTTGGGAGTGCCATTTCAGTTTGCTGCAAATGAGAGAATAGAGGAATGAGGAACACTTGCTTTAGTTTATCTTCGTCTTCCTCACTTATCCCCTCTCCTCTACCTACCCCTACTTCCACTCCTCTTCTGGTCCCCGTCTTATCCGTTTTCACTGCGCTGCCAAAGCCTCTTCTTCTCCGGTAACATTTCCGAAAAAGAAACACTGGAAAGAAGGTGAATACCCTGGTTTCTCTGAGGTTTCCACCTCCCACCTCAACAACAACAAGGGGAAGAGGACCCCTCTAAAGAATATTAAGAACAAATCGGAGAGAAAGAATACCCCCAGTCCTTGGATCAATACTGTTCCTGAAGCTCTCTCTGATGCCATTAATAAAAAGCAATGGCAACAAGCCCTCAAGGTCTAATACCTCACTTTAAACAAATACTAATAGATACAACAAGAACGCGGAAAATGGATTTAATTACCAGATAGTAGTAGTTCATAAGCGTAACTATATGATAAAGAGCATTGGAACTGACATGGATTGCCAAATTGGCAATGATGATTCAAGCAGATTAATTTGTCACAATGAGACTGACTTCAATTTTCTTCTATCTGGCCTATCCAAACAGAAGAGGAAACATTCTCTCTACCATAATTGGTGTCATGATCAAATTCTAGGTACTAATTAGAGCATGATATTATTAGTAGTAACCCCATGCACAGTGACTTCAGCTTCTATAACACAAGCGTCTTTGACCCGATAGAGGCCTCCGGGCAAACTGACAAATCCAATCGGTATAAATCTTGGCCATCCACTCCATGTACGTGATGCACTGAACCAATAGTTGGCTGGAACCAAAAGTAGTATAATGATGATGACATAATAATGCTCCATTAATCTTTTAAACACCTTACATCATTAACTTTTATAGTACTGTACCGATGTTAAGTACCTTTGCCACTGTAATGATGTGTGCCATACATTTGATCAAGGATACGCAATGTAAAATCTGCATATATTTGAGTACCCCGAGAAAGGCTGCTTGGTTCTGCCAATGTCAAGTATAGTGATAGATGGCTGCTTGTACCACTCCCTTTTCCCTTGGGGTATACTTGTATCTTCCTGTTTTAGTTTTATACATACATACGAATAGCCATTATATATACATATTGAGTTACACAATTTGAGAAAAGGAAGCGAGTGATTGTACCATTTATGTTCTCCTGCCATGAAGGTCTTAGAGTCTTCACAATCTGCAGTTATTAACGTGTCGATCTTCCAGGTGTGCTTAAAGCTAATGGGGTCTTTCACCATGGAGAGACAGTCCCCTCTACCTGGGAACTTTTCTTGACATACATAAACCTCTGCTCCCAAGACACACGTATCATCTACAACATACCCATTTTCTGGATTGCTGAAAGCTTCTTGACTCATGAATCGATCAAATCCCCATTCCACATTCATCGCTTGGAATCTTCTTCCCTTTTCATTAGATGTATCTGTTGTTGTAATTAAGAAAACTTGATTCTTTCTCCTTCATTATGTGTATAAAAGGGAATTAAGTAGATGTAAGAGAGAGACCTTGGAGGACCAAGTAATTGCCTTTGTTTTGATCACGCAAATAGAGCCGAAAAGCAGCATGAACCTCCCAACCTGCAGGGGCAAGTGAGGTTGCGTCCGCCATCATCAGATATGCAGAAACATGCTTGCCTGCTTTATTCTTGTTTTTGTTTCCATTTGGATGAAACACCAACTTCCTGCACAACGAATCAACTGTTACAAATTTAAAACTCAAGAAACTAGTAATATTAATTAGATTCCAGCAGGGATAAAGTTGCACCATTTATAGCCGCCAGCTTCAAAATACGGAGAGGTGTATTTCTCAATATTGTTCTTTTTCAGAAGAGAAAGTGACTGAATTTTGAGTGTGTAAGGGTTTCTGAAATGAATTTTGAAACTCCTGCAACAAAATATTAGTAGTACAACACAGCATTAGAACATATATACTGAATGCATCATGCAAGAAATATATGCTAGCTTTTAATCCATAAGGGCCCACCATCTTCGTTGTATAAATCAGCCATGACCAAGTATTTGTTATTAACGCCTTTTATCTTCCAGTGCATAGCATTTCTATTGTCTAATGCCTGTTATTTATATGTATCACAATTCATAACCAAGTTGCCTCGAAAAGTTATCCTTAGCTTAGCCCGGATTATGTATGTTTCTTCTGTTAGCATTCTCTTCTCACAAACATTCCAAAGTTCCAAATGGAGGTTTCGAATTCATATTTACACACTACAAATTTACATGTAAAGTAGATTCCTACTTTCCCCTTTTCCTCAGCCTTTGTTGCTTATTACCAAATTTTATAAGTTAACCCTCATGTTTTCTTGTTACACGACAGTCTTCATTTATTTTAGCCTATTTAACAAGAATAATAAATTTTATATTAGAAACTTTTTAATATCATATATTTCACTTTATAGATCTTATTACATTCACACAAATGTCACTACATGTCTAACACAAGTTTTAAAGAAACTTTTGGTTAGGGCTGGGCATATTTCGGTTCAAACCGAAAGAACCGACCGAACCAAACTTTTTTTAATTTCGGTTTCAATTTTACAGTTTGTTCGGTTCTGTTCGATTTTAATTTATAGAATTTCAACAATTCGGTTCAATTTTCGATGTATTGCAAATTTTAATTCGGTTAAATCGAAAAACCGAATTTTAGCAAGTCATATTTTTCATGAAACATATATACATAATTTCAACAATATATTGTTTAATTTGTGGGATTGTGTAATTCCACTTAATAAAGATTGCATGTTTTTTTACCATGGAGAATGAGGTCAAGTCCAACAGAGAGCAAAGAGAATTCTTGGAAGGTGGTTGCTCTCTCTGTTTGGCATATGATTTCTTTGACCCTCTTCAGATGTACTAGTACTGTTTCCTGTTTACTCTGAGCTTAGAAAACATCGCTCTAATTTTAGCTTATGTTTGTTAAAAATTGCTCGAAATTGTCCAAACGCCTACTTGTGGCTGTAAGAAAGTTTCCATATCTAAACCAAACCGAAATTGCAAAAACCGAACAGAATCGAAGTTATTTCAGTTCGATTTTCGTTGCCATTTTTTACAAACCGAACCGACCGAACGCCCAGCCCTACTTTTGGTAAAGTGGATAAATTTTCTTTAGTATTAAACTTTCTACCAAGTCAAACAGCACGGTATAAAATGACACGATTGAATAGTATACAAAAATAAAAATACTAATATAACTCATCTTTTAAAAGGCAGAAACGTGAAGCGGGAAATTTTAGGATATGGGGCGAGGTGTAAGCCTCGAGAGATGAGGGCATAAGCCTCATGAATCTTTAAACTTTTAATTTATTAATTAATAAAATAACATAATAATACAAAACAATATTGAAAAACCATTAGAAGTTTATGAAAGTTAGAAAGGAATAAAGAAACTCATAAAAAACAAAATCTAAGATTTTATTACAAGTATAAACAATGCAATAGTATCAAAGTAATTACTTATGAGATACAAATCAACTACAACATTTTAACTTTCAAACAAATTTAAAAATCACAATGTCATAAGAAATGTCATCAAACTATACATTTTACCTCCATTAAAGTAAATAGTCAATCAACTTTATCAAAATTATTACAACAAAAAAAATAGAATTAGCTACAAACTTTGTCACTAATTTATTGCTAAATAGCTAGTAGCTAACAAACTCCTTTTGATAATTTATCCCCAAAATAGGAGTAGCGGTTGATTTTGTATTTTAGCTACAAACTTTATTCGTCCCTAATTCCTATTTTTTAGTAGTGTATAATTTAAAACATTACTCCATCATCAATAAAAATACAAAAATGCTTTCAAATAACAAAATAATAAAAGTTTGATATAGTTCAGAGACATATAACTAAGACATGAAGACCAATATCAAGTGAAGATACAAATTTTATCGATCTATTTTCAGAAAAAATATTCAAGTAATATTCACCGTCACGGTATTCTTAATCAGTAAATATGCAACATTATCACTTGTTATTTTAGTTACTTTAAATCTTAATATTTCTATAGATGGATAGAACTCTATCATTCATTTGTTAAAGACGTTTTGCAAAGCCCCACAAGTGAACCTCAAAACGTTTTGCAAGTGTTCCGCTCCGACACGAGCCTCGGGCAATCCCAGAAACGGCTTTAAAACAATGGTGCAACCCAATTCTTTACCTATTTATAGGACACTACTATTTTTCATTTATTTTCTTAAATAAATAAATAAGATACTACTCCCTCCGTCTCAAAAAGATTGTTTAATTTGACTTGACACGGATTTAAGAAATAAAGGAAGACTTTTGAAATATGTGATTCAAAATAAGTCTTAGATATTTGTGTGGCTGTAAGTAATCTTATAAAGTTAAAATTATTTCTAAATATAGAAATGAGTAAAAAAATTTGGGACAAAACAGGAAAGTAAGATAATGTTTTTGGGACGGAGGGAGTACCTGTTTTCAGCTTAATCCTAGGATGTGTCATTTCCAGGATTCCAGATCATTCTCTGTCCCAACTACTAGACAAACCGCTCGTTAGGCTGATGAAGAACAATTCATACTCACTTGTACCAAAGAGATCGGAATCAGCTTTGAGGTCCGAATATACCGGAATATCGGATCGATGACGGGGACAGGGCAAGCTTACGGGGAATCATTGTATTGGGACAAACGATATACTGATGAAGCAGGCCCCTTTGATTGGTACCAGAAGTATCCATCACTCAAACCACTCCTCAACCTCGACGTCCCTCACAACCATCATGTCCTCATTGTCGGTTGAGGTAATTCTGGTATCCTACATATCTCTGCACTCTATTCCATTCTTACTTTGTTACCGAAAAAGAAAAACGAATATACAGATAGCAGACAAAAGGGGTTGCTTAGATAGTGAGCACCCATAGCGCCATTAAGGTTGCGGGTTTGAGTCATCAAGGGAGCAAAAACTGCGGGAGCTCTTGGGAAGGGTAATATACAGGTTGATTTTGAAAATAAACAGGAATCAAGTTATAAATAAAAGCAAATGGCAGTTGTCTCAAAGGACCTACCTTGTCTCAATTGAGCTAAGAGTAGAAGCTCGTGATTCATATAGGGGATTCAACTAGTTGGAGTTAAAAGCTTTGTTGTCCATTTCTACACTTACATTAGGTTCTGTCCCTTGTCATGAATCTTTTTAATCTGATAAGAAACGTGTATATTCGTGTAGGATAAGTGAATTTAGAGAACATCTAGCTATATAATACCTCTCTTTTAAGTTATAAGACAAATCAGTTATTATTAGAATGAATGGACCTGAATTGATCGGAATGAACATATCACTGCCTCCAGCTAATTTGGAATTTGATGGTGTTGATTCATTGAATTGAAATTCGAATCTAATTCTAAGATTCAACCATTCTAAAGATACAATCTTTTATCTTCCTCTTTCTTTGTCCTCCAAGGCGCATTATTCAGTTGGTAATGTAATCATTGGTTGGCCTTGGCTCTGATTCCTTTTACTATTTCTTCTCCCTCATCTCACAAAAGTTATTGACAAGCATTAGAAGTAATATTGTATATTAGTTGCTTGTATGCGTTTTTGGTTTCTGTTTTTGTGTGTTATTGTACTTGACAGATATTGTGTTCGTTGAAGCTTTTAGTGAAGGAATGGTTGATGATGGTTATGAGGATGTGGTCAATGTTGATATATCTTCCGTGGTAATCAAAGCAATGCAAAAGAAGTATTCTGATCGACCACAATTGAAATGTAAGCTCTTGTATTATAGAGGTGATGTTAGAGTCCCACATCAAGGTGGGATGTGGTAATTTGTTTCCTTATATGATCTTGGAAAATTCTACCTCATGATGGGCTAGCTTTTGAAGTTGAATTAGGCCCAACGTCCATTTTCTTCTCATGATATGGCTGTCAAACCTATCCATGTTGGGACCCATGTTATATTGTCCACATTCTAGATGTCCGGTCCTGGTCGTGAGGAATGTTAGAATTCCACATCGGTATGAGATATGGTATTTTATTTTCGTATCTGGTCTTGGACAATTCTCACTGCATGAGTTACCTTTTGGGGTTAAATTAGGTCCAAGGTCAATTTCTTCCTAGGTGAAGTGTCTGCTTTTTCATGAAATTGAAGTTTGATGGCATATCTCGCTTTTAAAACTGTCCATCTTGTATTCACACCTTTACATTCCCAAATGTAATCGCATGATATCTTTCATACCTATCCATGAGATGCATAAAGATGATGAGAAATTAGTGTTGCTTGCTAATAAGGCAAGATCTTTTGCGTGATGTCTGAACATTTTGGAATATCGTGGCCTTTTCCTAATTAAGCAGATATGAAGATGGATACACGAGACATGAATTGTTTTGAAGGTGGTTCATTCGATGCTGTTGTTGATAAAGGTCCTGATTTTTAACAATGTTTTTTTTGTTTCTGATTCTAAGAACTTCAAAGAGTTTGTGACACCTTTTTTACGTAATGGCCTTTCTCGAACTTTGGACTCTATCGTAATGAGTTCTTTACATCACTATACCCATTCTTGAATATTATTGACTTCTAGAAAAATGTTTTTCTGCATTGTGGACAAAGCTCGCAGCAAAATGCTGCTACGATGTTGTCAGAGGTTGGCAGGTAGATCAAGACATTTCCAGTACTTTCACTTATTGAGTGTGTCCTTTTGCTTTTTGATCTCTTCATTTATTGAAGCAGTTGATGGAAAATTTTAGGGTCTTGAAGGATAAAGGAGTTTATATTGTGGTAAATGTCCGTTCTCTTGCTAATCAAAGAGATGTTTCACTGGTTTGACCTTGCATTGTACTACTCCTAAACCCCCATCAAACATCTGAAGACATGAAGTGTGCTAATAAACTAAGTGTTTTTACATTATCTTTCTAAGCATTTTCCCTCTTTTATCCATGTTGATTTCAGAATATCAGATATGTTATGAATGACTCCTTCCTGGTTAAACTTATTCTGCAAATTACATACGAAACACCAGTTTTCCGATTCCCATTGTTGAGAAACTCCTGCTTGTGGAGTATTAAACTACATGTGATAGGTCTCTTGAACCTTCCTACTGGTCTTTTGTGTTGGTGCTGATGTCATATTTATTTGAATCAGCTTTTTCCCGCAAAAACTGAAGAACATCTTTATTGATAACTCCCATATCCATCTTTATATCAGATATACCATGACGAATATATTTCTAAGTTTGAGAGATTAGTTTGTAGTAGAGAGTGGAATAGCTGTCATCAGTGGCGGAGCCACATAGAGCCAAGGGTGTTCATCCGAACCCCCTCGGCGGAAAAAAACTCTATTTTTACAAGGTTAAAATTATTTTTTATGTATATATAACAGATATTGAACCCCTTAGACTTCTTTGTATATTTACTTTTTTATATTTTGAACCCCCTCGGCAGAAATCCTGGCTCCGCCACTGACTATCATCATATTCAGTTGGAACTCTGGTGGTAGAATATACCTTGGTCACTACCCAGCGTAATCCCACAATAGTGGGGTCTGGGGAGGGTAAGATATACGCAGCCTTACCCCTACCTGGGTAGGGAGGCTGTTTCCGATTGACCCTCGGCAACCCTCCTCCTTTATCCGGGCTTGGGACCGGCAATGTGAGCGAGCTCACACAGGTGGTAGAATATACCTACCAAAAGTAATTGGAATAAAGATGATAACTTTCTCATATCTAAAGATCTTGAATTTCACTTATTTGTTATTCTCCTCATCATTCCCCATGTTGAAGTGGAGTATGAAAAAGAATTGGAAGGCCTCAAATGGCTCAAGGGAGAGTGACTATGTATCTGTAGCTTCTGAACTTTCACATCACTGTATAAAGAGGGAAAGTGAGAACCTTATCTCTTTTAATTAACAGATATTGTAGGTATCTGCCTGAAAATCTTCTTCTGCAATGCTTATGTGATGCAGGTAAACAATTATCAGAAGGAAACTCACGGCAGCGGAAATGGGAGCTGACATCAACCATTCCTCTGGACGGCGTTGGAAAATCTGTTGAAGCTATGTTAGGAGAAAACCCTGATGTTCATTACATATACGTTTGTATTAAGATCAGTACCATCTATCCTCTGAACTAAAAGAGTACATATATAATAGAGTCCGCAACTTAAATAACCCAAAAAATGTCAAAAGGTATCAAAATACCCCATTAAAAAACAAAGTTACCAAAATGCATTTTGCGCACTAAATTAGTGCGCAATAAGACCAAAGTGTAAATTTACACTTTGGCCCTATTGCGCACTAATTTAGTGCGCAATAGGGGTATAAAAATACTGCCAACCCTTTATTCAAAAAAATAGTTGTGAAATTCACGTTTTTCCGTACTTTGACCAAAGATTAGTCATGTTTAAAAACGCCAGAATATCAATATTATATATAGAACCTAATATCTTTTTTTGCGAACAATAATGTAGGCTCAATGCATCAAGTATACCTATACGTTTGGATCATCGTTTTAGGGGTAGTAAACTGCCCCGAAGTAAGTTTTGTTTGTTTGGAAACTTGTTATCTTTAGGTTTAAGTGTTTTATTTTATAGGGTTTTGATTAATTTAGGATGTCGCACGAGTTATTATTATACGACATAAAAACTACAATAACTAATTATCATTAAGAAAATAATATAAAAAAAAATATGATATTAACATAAAATGTACATTTTATTTACAAATACACAATCTCCATCCCCTAGGTCCCACATGTGGGAGCCTTTAGAATAATCTTAGGCCTAAGGCGAACCTCACCACCCTCACCATCATCTCCCCCCCCCCCCCCCCCCCCTTTTCCTCTTAATCTGTACACGCTCTATGGCGTGATCATCCTATGTTCCTTCCTAGGGGGCTTGTTCAAAACATGCTTCCTATGGAAGACGACAGTGGCCGAATGTGAGCCTCAGGAGATGACTCAATCTCAACAGGAGACAAGTCCACAGGCATAGAAGAATGAACTTGAAATAACATATAAACAATTTAGTTTAGATTTATGCTAAACTAAACATGGAATAACATATAAACAATTAATAAATACATTATTTTATTGTAAAAAATCAAAACTGTGTATCGACGGGCTCCTGAGATGGCTGGCTAGAGGGCTCATGAGCTGGCTCCTCAGCGGCCTCCTGAGTGGGCTCCGGAGCCGGAGATGTAGATGGTGCCGGAGTAGGAGATGGGTCTACAGGCGCAGAAGAATGAACCTGAAATAACATATAAACAATATAGTTTAGTTTTATGCTAAACTAAACATAAAATAACATATAAAAAAATTATTTAATACATTATTTAATTGTAAAAAATCAAAATTGTGTGTCGACGGGCTCCTGAGATGGCTGGTGAGAGGGCTCCTGAGATGGCTCCTCAGCGGTCACCTGAGCGGGCCCCCGGAGCCGGAGACATATCGAATTCCTCGAATAAGAAATCGAAGTCCAGCTTCGTGCCACCTTGTAGATCACGAGTTGGCCACTCTGTGGATGACGAACTGGCGGCTGTGCAGGCGATGGCCAGAACATGTGATCTGAAAATAAATTCGGCGTATATACAGGTGTCGACGGATGCTCTGAAGTCGATAGCCAGTAAGAAGTCAACGGGCTCCTGAGATGGCTGGTGAGAGGGCTCCTGAGATGGCTCCTCAGCGGTCGCCTGAGCGGGCCCCGGAGTCGGAGACATGTCGAATTCCTCGAATAAGAAATCGAAGTCCAGCTTCGTGCCACCCTGTAGATCACGAGTTGGCCACTCACCCTGTGGATGATGAACTGGTGGCTGTGCAGGCGATGGCCAGAACATGTGATCTGAAATTAAATTCGGCGTATATACAGGTGTCGACAGATGCTCTGAAGTCGATGGCCGGTAAGAAGTCGATAGCCAGTAAGAATTCGGCGGGATCTCTGAAGTCAACGGAGGCTGCTGGGCTGGAGCTGGAACTGGTTATGGTCATCAGGCTCATCTACTCGACCTTGACCCCCTCTGGCCCCACCCCCTCTGTGACCAGCCCCTCTGGCCTTACCACCACGGCCACCAGCCCCTCTACCCCTACCCTCTCGAGCACCAGCCTCTCTGGCATGACCACGACCACCTGATGCGGGATCTCTAGAACAGGCTCGTCGACACGTCCGAGCTCCTGCGCCTACTGCATACCACCCTCGGCTAGCTGAACCATCAGCGCTGCATATCCCGCTGTCTCGGGGGCATCCATATGGTCCAAGCTCTCCCGGCGCATCTTCTGTACGGTCCGTAGCTGTATTTGTTTGCAAATATTAATGATTGAATAAATTTGTAACTTAATACAGTAAACGATTAATTAAGTTTAAGACTAATAAAACTTACCAACGCCTCATACTATCTTGCGAGAGCTGCATATCCTCGGTCATCTGCACGAGGCCTCGCGGGGTTGCTAACCAAGCTGCGAGTGATCCGCGTGTACCACTGCATGTACGTCTGGACCGGAGTCGCATGTCCGACCACAGCCAGCGTCCCCACCCTCTGATCCCAACGGTGGACCTGGAGCTGCATAAAGGCCCGTCATGCATCAGTGACAGCCGTACGCTCGTCCTGCGTATAACGGTCGCGCTCCCAAGTAGCCTGCTTAGGTAAATTCTGTACATGGCCGAACTGTCGTAAGACACAATCGGTCGCGTGATCCTCAACGATGTCCATATGTATCAACGGACACCGCGACCTCGACGAGGGCTCACCAACCCTACAAAATGGCGGCAACTGATCAAAAATCTGATCATACGGTGTCCATATAAAAGCCTGTAAAAATAATTGAATTAGTTAACAATAAAAGACTAAAATAGTAAAAAAAAAATACTAATGTTAAATAAAAAAATCTTACCGTGTCTGACGTCATATGATGCAGCTGATCTCTGAACGGGAGAATAATGTGGTGTGCATTGATGTGTTGCGAATTTGTGGCACATTCGACGCCTTTTTACTATGAATTTTGGTTGTTTTCAAGAAAGTTTGGGTCATTTTAATGTGTTTTTGTTGTGTTTTTGGAATAAGATGGCCCAAAAGCAAAAACAAAGAAAAAAAGGAAAAAATGCCCAAAAATGAAGATTTGACGGTCCGTCGATTAATCGACGGACCATCCTTTGAAGTGTCGATAAATCTAATTTTCCAGTGATGGCCTTCGCTGAAGAGGACAAAGGATGGAGGCAATGACGAAGCGGCGAACTGATCGACATTTCGTCGTTTGTATCGTTGAACAGACTTGTCAACAAGAAGAGAGAAAGACGAAAGACTCGACGGAGTGTCGAACTGGTCGACGGCACCGTCGAATGGACTATACCACTGAAGAAACAAAATATGAAGGCATCGACGGACCGTCAAACTGATTGACATTCCGTCGATCTTGCTCCCAGGGGCAGTTTTGTCAATCGTTGCTGTGCGTTTTTGGAGCCTATTTAAAAAACATTTTAGGTTTTTGTACACATCTGATTTTTCTCCAACGTTGAATATTAGTTCCATTGGTGGGTGAGCATTGAATACACCACTTTTGGAGCTTAGTTTAGACAAAAAGATTCTATTTCCACTATCTTTGTTACACCTTGTAAGCTTTATGTCTTTATTATTGCTTACTACTTTTGTAACCAATATGTGTGAGTAGTTTCTTTAATCAAAGTTGTGGACCCAACCTAGTTGGGTTACTATATTTGACACCGACTGCCTTACGCCATAATTTAGCTGTAATTTGAGTGCATCACGGGGAATATGGTTTTGAAATTTACTAATTGTTAAATAATTTTCTTTAACCCCTTTTCTATTCCATCACTCTGTTTGTTGTCTCTTTGTTATTAGGCAACAGATGGCTGGCAGAGCCAACCGAAACAATCGAAGAAATCAAAATCAAGAAGGGCTCTATATAAACCCTCATGCACCTGTTCAGGTAGCGGGAGAAAATGAGAATGTATTTGCAGATTTTATGAATGATGCAGAGTATTCGGCTGCGGTAGTTCCTCCTCGAGTTGGAAATGCAAACTTCAAAGTGGAGAGTCATCTCTACCATTTATTGAAACTTGAGGGGTACTTCAAAAATTCTTCGGAGAATTGCCCACTTCGCCATCTCAAGATTTTCTTGCATGTGTGTACTCAACAAACAAATGGCGTTGTTCATTCTGATGCTCTTCAGATGAGGCTTTTCACATATTCTCTTATCGGAGAAGCTCGTGAATGGTACGAGAAGCTTCCAAGCAACTCAATCCACACATGAGCCGAATTATCCGATATTTTCTTGAAGAAGTGGTTTTCGCCGAGGAAAAAGGCAGAACTCCGAGACAAAATCTTTAAGTTCAAGCAATTACTCGGCGAACAACTACACAGTGCTTGGGATCGGTTCAAGTACTATCTAACCCAATCTCCCAATCATGGTTTCACGGAGAATGTGCTCATGGAGAAGTTTTACAAGGGGTTAGACACTATGAATCAAATTGCGATTAATACGGTCGCGAGTGGCTGTTTCATGGATCGGACTTTTGCAAATATTACTACTTTGCTTGATCGGCTCACCACTCATCACCAAGCTTGGCACTCCAATGATAGTGAAAATTTGTCCTATGGTAGTCTTTCTATTACCGCGGTGGCCAAAGAGAATCATGAACGAGATCATGCTTTTGCTCAATTGTAAACTACCGTGGATTTGCTATCAAAGAGGCTTGCCGAGAAAGAAGCCAAATGTGTAAATGTTGTTGAAGAAATGCCATCTCATGCTCCCGGAATGTATCAAGTCTCGGAGGATACCTATCGAGAGGGGCAACAACAATGTGAGGATGCTAATATCGATAACTCTCAAGGAGGTTATCAAAAACACTGGAGACCCCAACAACAAAGCAATCAATATGGCCGAAATGAATATGGTGGTTCGGACAGGAAGGATTACAATAACAACAATTATAGTAATCAAAATTCTAATGCCTATGTTCCACCGAAAGGGCGTTCTTCCAACTCTCAAAATTGGCAAGAGGGTCCTTCCAATGATCAAGGGATCTCTCGAATGGAATCTATGCTTGAGAAGATCTTGGAAAACCAAAACAAGAGTGACAAGAAGATGGAAAATTTGACCGAAGTGGTAGGCTCTCACACCGCTTCGATTCAAAAACTTGAGTCATAAATGCGAGATCTTTCTTGTGAGAAACATCCTCCACAAAGAGGAGGACTTCCTAGCGACACAATTCCGAACCCAAGGGTGGTGGAGGTGATCACATTGCCTCATGCAAAGCTATTTCTACTAGTAGTGGGAAGATCCTTAATGCGGTGGATGAGAGGGTGGTTGAACCTATTATTGTCGAGCCGATTGTTGATGAGGTTATTGAAGAAGAAATTGAGGTACCAACTGAAGTGCCTATTATTATTGAGTAGGAAAAGGTGGCACACCCTATTGTTGTTGAGGGTGATGAAGTGCCCAGTGTTGAAAAAGCTACCGAGGGTAGCACTCAAAAGAGCAAGGTCACGGGGGCAATTAGACCTTTGACTCAAACATATAAATCTCCTCCCCCGTTCCCACAAAGATTGATGAAAAGAATGGAGAATGCCAAGTGCCAACGCTTCTATGACCAATTGAAAGGATTGTCAATGAATATCCCATTTCTTGATGCATTCCAAGAAATGCCGAGATTTTCTAAATACTTGAAGGACTTGTTGACGACGAAAAGACCAATCAAGCATGATA
Organism: Lycium barbarum; assembly: GCF_019175385.1. Taxonomy (NCBI): domain Eukaryota; kingdom Viridiplantae; phylum Streptophyta; class Magnoliopsida; order Solanales; family Solanaceae; genus Lycium; species Lycium barbarum. The sequence continues at coordinate 110,595,505 of NC_083344.1, read as the reverse complement.
CGGTGGGAGTCACTCATCGTGTGAGCTCTATTATTTTGTCCACAAAGGTTGAGAAGAAGGGAGATCCTGGGGCTTTCACTATTCCTTGCACCATCGGTCACCATGATTTTCCTCGTGCCTTGTGTGATGCCATCTATAAATAATCCGGTTTGGGGACACCTAGACCAATGAGCATACGTCTCCAAATGGCCGATAGAACCATCAAGAGACCGGTAGGGGTTGTTGATGATGTCATTATTAGAGTGGGAGAATTCTTATTACCGGCGGATTTTGTCATCCTTGATTGTGCGGTTAACAAAGAAGTCCAAATTATCTTGGGAAGTCTATTTCTTGCCACCGGGAGAGCTTTAATGGACTCGGAAAAGAATGAAATAAAATTCCAGGTAAGTGATGAAGAGGTAACCTTCCAAGCTAGCAAGGGGTTAAAATTGTCAAGTGCTTACGAGAGCATTTCGATTATTGATTCTTTCGATGTGGTAGACGAAGCGGTGGAGAATAAATTAGAGGAGGAGCACTTTGACAAAGCACTTTCGGCTATTTTGGTGAATTTTGAGGCTGATGAAATCGAGGGGTTTATTGAAACGGTAATTTCTCTTATTGGGCAGGGTTCGTATTCTTATGAGCCAAAGAAATTATCTCTTGATCTTGACAAAAGAACCACTCCTCCGGCTAAGCCTTCAATTATTGAGCCACCAAAACTTGAGCTCAAGCTACTTCCATCTCTTTTGAAGTATGCTTTTCTTTGCCCGGATAATACTCTACCTGTTATTCTATCATATTTGTTAAATGAGGAGAAAACTCAAATGGTGCTTGAAGTGTTGCGGGCTTATCGAAGATCTATTGGGTGGACTATTGCGGATATTAGGGGGATTCCCTCCGGTATTTATGAACATAGAATCGAGCTTGAGGAAGATAGTTCACCGAGTGTAGAGCATCAAAGAAGGCTAAACCCACCTATGCAAGAAGTGGTCAAGAAGGAAATAATAAAATGGTTGGATGCAGGTGTTGTATACCTAATTGCAAATAGTCCATGGGTGAGTCTGGTACAATGTGTGCCAAAGAAGGGGGGAATAACTGTTGTCCCCAATTCCAAGAATGAGTTGATTCCTACAGGGACGGTCACCGGTTGGAGAGTGTGTATGAACTATCGAAAGCTCAACACCGCAACTTGTAAAGACCACTTCCCTATGCCTTTTATTGATCAAATGCTTGATCGGCTAGTCGGAAGATCTTATTATTGCTTTTTGGATGGCTATTCGGGGTACAACCAAATTAACATTGCCTTAGAGGACCAAGAGAAAATCACTTTCACTTGTCTTTATGGCACCTTTGCTTTTAGCCGAATGCCTTTTGGCTTTGCAATGCTCCGGCCACATTCCAATGGTGTATAATGTCTATTTTCTCGGATATGGTGGAAGATTTCTTGGAAGTCTTTATGGATGACTTTTCGGTTGTTGGTGACTCCTTTGACGAATGTCTTACCAATCTCGGTAAGGTATTGAAGCGGTGTGAAGAAACCAACCTTGTACTTAATTGGGAGAAATGTCATTTCGTGGTGAAGGAAGGGATTGTCCTTGGCCATAAGATTTCCGAGAAGGGTATTGAGGTAGACCAAGCAAAAATTGATGTTATTGCCAAGCTTCCTCCACCCATCTCCGTCAAAGGAGTTCGTAGCTTCTTGGGACATGTCGGCTTCTATCGGCGTTTTATTAAGGATTTTTCAAAAATTGCAAATCCTATGTGTAAGCTTCTTGAAAAGGAGGCTAAGTTTGTGTTCGATGAAAAGTGCCTTAAGGCATTTAATGAATTGAAGGAAAAGCTCACTTCTACTCCAATTATTGTGTCTCCGGATTGGTCATTGCCATTTGAGCTCATGTGTGACGCGAGCGGATTTTCTATTGGTGCGATGCTAGGGAAAAGGCACAACAAAATCATGCACCCAATTTATTATGCTAGCAAAACCCTCAATGGTGCTCAAATGAATTATACCGTCACCGAGTAAGAATTTCTAGCCATTGTATATGCTTTTGAGAAGTTCCGGGCCTATCTTTTGGGATCCAAAGTGGTTGTTCACACGGATCACGCGGCATTGAGATATGTGATGACAAATAAAGATGCAAAGCCGCGGTTGATTCGTTAGGTTTTATTGTTGCAAGAGTTTGACTTTGAAGTCAAAGATCGAAAAGGTTGTGAAAACTAAGTTGCGGATCATCTATCTAGGCTTGAGGAAGCAGGGTGACCGAGTGGAGATCTTGAATTAAATGATGCTATTCCCGATGAAATACTTTTGGCCGTATCTTGTGAAGTTGCTCCTTGGTATACCGATATCGCCAACTTCTTGGTGACGGGTCTTATCCCCGACGACATCAAAGCTTATCAAAAGAAGAAATTTTTGAGAGATAGTCATTAATACTATTGGGATGAGCCCTATTTGTTCCGCACTTGTGCTGACAACATCATTCGGTGATGTGTGGTCGAATCCGAGGCCATGAAAATCTTGAAATTTTGCCATGACTCACCCGTGGGGGTCATCATAGTGGGAACCGCACCGCGGTAAAAGTTCTTGAATGTGGCTATTATTGGCCCACCCTTTATCATGATGCAAATTTGTTGGTGAAATATTGTGAAATGCCGATGAATTTCGTCATGGAGGTTGAACTCTTTGATAAATAGGGCATCGACTTTATAGCTCCATTTGTGAGTTATCTTGGTATGCGATACATCCTTGTAGCGGTTGACTATGTGTCCAAGTCGGTCGAAGCGATAGCATTGCCCAACAATGACGACAAGAGTGTTACAAATTTTCTCAAAAAGAACATATTCACAAGGTTTGGCACTCCTAGGGCAATCATTAGTGATGGTGGCACTCACTTTTACAACAATCAATTCACTAATCTCATGGAGAAGTGTGGTGTGAAGCATAGGGTGGCAACTCCCTACCATCCCCAAACTAGTGGCAAGTCGAAGTGTCTAATCGGGAGATAAAGAGTATCATGGCCAAGACGATTAATGCAAATAGAACCGATTGGTTATTAAAGTCTTATAGAACGGCAGTCAAGATGCCCATTAGTACTTCTTATCGGTTGGTGTTTGGAAAAGCTTGACATCTACCGGTTGAACTTGAACACAAAGCTTTGTGGGCATTAAAAAAATTGAACATGGATTGGGACAAAGCAGCCAAGCTGCGGTTATTTCAAATGAATGAAATGGATGAGTTTTGGTATCATGCCTATGAGAGTACGGCTTTGTATAAAGGAAAGATGAAGAATTATCATGATGTCAAACTATTGAAGAGAGATTTTCAACCGGGTGATTCGGTGTTGCTATTCAATTCAAGGTTGAAGCTCTTTTCGGGTAAATTGAAATCCAAGTGGTCCGGCCCTTTTCCTTTGGTGAGTGTTTCACTCAATGGTTCGATGGAATTAAAGTCCAAAGACGGGACTCGTACTTTCAAGGTGAATGGCCATCGGGTAAAGCACTACCATTGGATCGTTGATGGGGACAAGATTGTTGATGCTCACCGGTTGAAACATGGCAGCGGACCTTGACACCAAAAGTGGTATTACGTTGTGCCGCGACGTTAAATTGTGCGCTTCTTGGGAGGCAACCTATGTTCATTTTCGCATTATATTTTTCATTTCGTTGGTTTTCGTTTTTGTGTTGTTTTGATGTTTGTTGATGTGTCTGGGAACCTAAGTGTTGAATGCAGATATTTCCAAGGAAGCAGAAGAACGATGCGCATTAGACGGACCGTCGATCTGTTCGACGAGCTGTAGAATGCACTGTCGAAATGGACCACCTGAAAGATTCATCACTGGAAATGATGGCCTTTCGACGACAGGTTTGACGCGTCGGTTAGGGTTATCAGTTATATAACCCGACGCCCCTCTCTTTCTCCCCACTTCTTCTTTTCAAATTCTCCCTCCTCCTCCACCTTTCCCACTCCCATAACTGTTACCCAACAATTACTCCACCTTCCCCTTTCTTAACCACGCCCATCGTTCTCTCTCTCTCGTTTGCTCTCTAATTTGGTAGTATTGTAACCCTAGCAGTGGCCCTTTGTGTGTTCATCACCCCTAAGTGCTAAAATCGAGTCGTCTCTCACTTTTAGGGTATGCTAGATCACGTTTTGATTGTTCATATTAGTTGTTTGCTTCGACTTCCATGCATTGTTTGTGTTAGTTTATTTTTGCTCAAATTGCTCCATATTTTTCTGTTATTTCGCCTGGGATGCTTAATTTTTTGGTAGGGTGGTTTGTTTTTGGATGTTTGATTCATTGGTTTTCAATCGGGTCGGAGGGCATTACGACAAACATACCTCATTCATGAGATTGTTGTTGTTTTGCCCGCCACCTGTTTGATAAAATGCCCAAGTGTGGAGTGAGGTGTTGTTTGAAACTTTGGCTTGGAGGGCATTACGCCCAAAGAGTTGTTTTGCCCGCCAATTTTTTTCCATTATCTAACCCAAGCCAATGTGGGGTGAAGTCTGAGTAACCCCAATTACGAGAGGGTTTGCACCACGACCCGAGGATCGTATTGAATTTGTAAGAAAAAGACCTGCAGATCATTCGACGCTAAGTTCGACGGTCCATCGATTCATTCGACGAACTGTCCTTCTTAACGTCGAATGATTCCTCATAGAAGGTTGAAGCAAAGCAAACTCGACGGTGGACTCGACTGCCCGTCGAATCAATCGACGGGGCGTCCTTTTCACCGTCTTTAATTTGAAATTTCCAATGACCAAATAGGGAGCGACGATGAGTCGATTGGTTCAACGAACACTTCGACGCTCCGTCGATCTGTTCGACGTTTCTTCGAGCGATTCGACGGAACCACTGGCAGCTTTCAAATTCTCACATGTTGTGCATCTTTTTCTTTTTTTGATATAATTTTATGGTTGTCTCAATTACGAAGGGTATGCTTTTTGCAGATATGCCTCCAAAGAATCCAGTCAGGTGGGGTGGTGGTCCTAAAAAAGGCCGAGGTCGGGGACAATTGATCCATACTCTTAGAGATGTACCCTCCAACTCTGCCAGTGAGAAAGTAGTACCAAAGACTACAAAGAGAGCACGGACCACCACTCCGAGTGCAGCATCATATATCCTAAACTCCTCCCAGGCTGAAGAAGGGGAGTCATCCTCCACATCCGCTAGTGCTAGCGAGGCAGCATCAGAGCAACAAGCCGCTTCTGAACTGAATTCAGATGAGGAACAAGAGCGGATGCGGCTGCAGAAAAGGGAGATAGCTACAATACGTTTTCCTTATGATGGGTGCAGAAAGTACTACATAAAGGGGGTGACTATAGTCGCCGGGGGTAACCCGAGGAGGAATATTCAAGAGGAGGAACAAATCAATATGAGCAGATTAGAGAGTTACCCTCGGATTACTCATCTCATCCAACACTATCATCTCGAGGCATTCACACAGCCTCCAGGGGATTATTGCCCGACCATGGTTCGGGAATTCTATGCTACTTATAGAGTGTTGCTAGAGCAGCGGCACAAGAACAAGAGAGCTCTGAAAGCCCCCCCCCCCCCTCCACCCTCCGTTAGTTACAGTGTGTTCGGGGTGTACATGTTGATATCGCAGCCCACACAATCAACAGGTTTTATTTTGGGGATGACTTCGTTGAGCCAGCCACAGTGGAATATGATGATAAGTTTGAAAGAATAGTGGAGCAATCTGTGAGAGAATGGTTTGCGACAATAATGTCTCGAGGTCCGGCAGACAGGGCACCATGGGTGTGTAACTTGTCTGCAAAGATACATAAGGCTGATATCAGCTTGGAATCTAAATTCTGGTGGAATTTCGTCATATATCGCATTCTGCCTACAAGAGCAGATAACATAGTCACACTAGATAGAGCAGTGGTTGTGGCTGCAATGCTATCCAGGTACCCGATGAACTTGGGTGAGTTGATCAGTAGAGCCATTCGGGCATGCGTACCATAGGAGGCGACAGTATTGATATTCCCGTGCCTTATCACAAAGTTGTGCAGGATGGCCCAGGTGAGACACATTGATACTGTAACACCCCGTACCTTTAACCTAAGCTTTGACCATGATCCTAGACTTAGAAAACCAGATAAAGAATGTGGGAATTGGAAATTTCCTCTTCAGCTGTAAGATGGTGGTTTACGCCCATGAACAGTGACCGTATTTCAGTTTACGGGCCATAAATCAAATCGTAAACTGGTAGTTGAATGTCATATGGTTAAATACGAACCGTATTTCACAATACGGCCCGTATTTCAAATCGTAAACTGAAACCAAGGATTTCTGAGCATTCTGGAATTTGGCAATTTGATGTCAAATGGTTAAATACGGACCGTATTTCAAAATATATTTGGAATTTGGGAAACCTTGCTTCATGAAAGTTGTAGAGGTTTGAAATACCTTTCCAACGGTATATTATGGGCGTCAAAAGGACATCTGTGCAAAGAGTTATGGCCATTTTACTAAAGAGACGCAGTGCAGTCCATATGTCAAAATACGGACCGTATTTCAAAATACGGCCCGTATTTCAAAATACGGCCAGTATTTAACTGGGCCGAAAATCTAATTTTTCCAGAACAGTATATATTCATCCATATCAGTTCAAATCATTATTTTTCATTCCTTCAAGCCCTAGAACGACTTCCTACCCTCTTCCATCATCAAGAACACCAAGGTAAGCCTACTCTAATTATTCCAAATCAATTCTAATACCTATCCTTGTAATCTAAACAAGAAATCATCATTCCAAGACTAGGGTTTTCAAGAAAACCTATCTCAAGGTTCAAGAATTCAAGATTTTGGAAATCTTCTTCAAAGCTCAAGTCTTTAATTCAAGTTTTGGAGCAATTAAGGTATGTAGAACTTCCATCCACATGTGGGAATCTCTACGTTCTTCCCCATGCTCCGTTTCTTGATATCCATGAAGTTCAAACCCTAGGGCATTAAACCCAACATATTGGTAGCCCGTATTTATGTATTTATGTACATGAATTTTGTATCTATATTCGTTATTGTATTCCTAATTTTCCATTACGGTTATTAGGAACCCTAGCTTAATCCATGAATCATGAATTCTTCCTCATGTGTTCTCATTATGTTTATATGAAACTTTATGATTTTATGTAGCAAGTTACAAACATGTTTTCAAGTCAATTATATATATATATATATATATATATATATATATATATATATATATATATGTATATATATAATTATGAACTATTGTTATTACTCATGAATCAAGAACATGTTTGCAAGACTATGACAAGTTATCTCATGAAACCATATTACAAGATATTTCATGAAACCATGTTTACAAGTTATTTCGTGAAATCATGATTACAAGTTATTTACAAGTTATTTCACGAAAATCATGGGCTTCTTAGCCAACACCTTCATTATGCAGTTTGGATCCTTACATGCTTATTATTACTTAAATCTCATATCCCTGGCAAGGTTGTGAGTGTTCTGCTGGTAGGACGCAAGTACCAGACCATGTTGTCGGTTATACTATAGCATTCCCCACGTTACAAGTAGTTTTACATACAAGTATTTCTATTGATTTACTATTTAAAGATTTTACTCACGTTTCATGCTCATGTTCAAGTTACATTCAGTTTCAGTTCATGTCCTATATCTATGTTGTGCCATGTTCTTCGTTTCAGCAGGTTTTACATACTAGTACTATTCACCATGTACTAACGTCCCTTTGCCCGGGGCCTGCACTTCACGATGCAGATACCGGCTTTCAGGAGCATACACCTGCGCAGTAGGATCACTTCAGTTATCAACTTATTGGTGAGCCCCACTCCTCTCGGGGTTCAACATGGAGTCTGCATTAGTATTCAGCTTATGGTAGTCCAGGGCCATGTCCTGGTAGTTAGTATTCAGACATGTTTTAGAGGTTTCATAGACAGATGTTAGTTCACAAAGTCAGTTATGTTTTCATGCGTGCATACTATTACGTTTTCATGATTTTTCATGCTATGAGATAACTTTAAGACTTTATTCCGCAAATTACATTTTCATGATTCATTTAAATTGCATCATATAGATTATATTGTTTTGATGCCCATGTTGACAAGCAAGCCATGAGGTTCTCTCGGACACATGCAAGCAAGGCCCGAGTGCCGTGTTACGCCCAGGACATGGTTCGGGGCGTGACAGATACATTCGCGGCCACTGTCCCAGCAACGAAGGTGTGTGACATCACATGGAGTAGGGATGAGACACTCCATACATCTCAGACCACTAGTACTTCATTGCTAGACTTTCCGGATGAGCAGACTAAGCATGTTATAGATTCAGTGCCACAGGGCACAGTTGATCTGGGCACGAGGACCTTTCCACAGCAGCTGCCTCCACACCATCTGTAGCTGATGCTACCACTTCTTCAGAGGCACCACCTCGGCTTGTTGTCCCATTTTCAGCTCTTATTCCTGCTTCAGCCGCAGCATCAGCCTTCGAGGATATCTTTGTCCTCAATAGGGTGAACTTCAGAGAGTTTGCCATCAGGGCAGAGCAAGCTGATCAGCAGGTGACCTGGATATTACAGAAGTTGGGTAGATTTGTTCGCCAAGAGGTTGCACCAGAGTTAGAACCTCTTAAGGAGGCTATGGAGAGGCATCATGTCAAGGTGAATGCCAGACTTGACGGTTTAGAGATGCGGATACTCATTATTGAGAAGAAGAGTGAGAGTGGTACTTCTGGAGATTGAAAGACCGAGCTTGCACAGCTCAGCGCTGAGGTCAAGGACCTTCGTGCGTGAGAGCAGGTTATTATGGATGACCCGACACCACCTACGCTAGTTGCCAGCATTTCAGATTTGATCAAAGTTGTTGACTTGGTGACTGAGGAGGAGAATAGAGAAAGTCTCAAGAGAAAGAGGACTGAGACATTGGCTGCTGATGATGACGAGGATGATGATGATAAGGATAAGGACCCCGAGTTTCAGGAGAGTATTCGTTAGTCGCGCCTAGACACGAGTTTCACAGAAGCATCTTCCAGCATCAGTGCTATCCCAGCACAAGTCGGGTCGATTACCAAAGCTCCTCAGGACCTGCAGATACAGGGCCAGGCAGCTCCACCTCTTGGGTCCACTGAGCCAACAGTAGGGAGGGTTTCCATTCGCACTGATACGGAGGAGACACTTCAGCAGCAGCAGCGGGATTAGACCGTCTCAGGTCGGCCCCTCCACCATTGGGTGATGGTATGATTTTGATACATTGGGGACAATGCATCCTTTTTTTTCTAAGGGTGGGGTAACCTGATGTATCTTGTAGTGTATATACGTGTTAAATCTTGCTTAGAGTAATTGTGACTTTAGTGGTTGTTGCATTTTGAACTTATGGCATGGATTTTGAGAACAAATTGGAATGAAAAGGGTATTTTTGAACTTGGAAATGAAATGATTTGAAATTGACCCCTCCAAAATTTTATTGCTTATCATAAGTTGTAATGAATTGACATGTATGCTTCTTTTTGTGACATCATAGATATTAGAGTGTGTATGGATTGAGTGTTCAAATCCTCATCCCATTGTGCGTGTGAGAACTTTCTTGTGTTCATTGTTGGCATATGTGGATCTAGAACTTGCCTGGTAAGTTGTGCTATATTGCTTAGGATAGTTGGTTGTGAAGTGATCATAGGCCTTCCTTGTAAATAGTCACTTTAGCCTTAAAAGCCCAAAACCCGTTCTATATGAATATCATTAGTTCCCCCTTTTGAGCCTTTGACTTGTTTTTCTTGATTAGCCGTAACAAACATTTTCCCCTCTTCATGAATTAATTCCATCTTTGCACCCGTTCCCTCCTTGACACTACGAGAGAAAAGAGGCAAATCGCCTAAGTTGGGGTGATATATGTGTGAAGTAGAGGCTAAGAGCCTAAAGCTGAAGGCGTGTGAGTTACATACTCGAGAACTGAATGTGGTAGCGGATTAAATTTGAGAAAAGTGTTATATAAAAAATATAAAAAAGGGAAAATCTAAAAATTGTCTCATAAAAAGATTGTAAATTCTGGTAAGAATAAAGTCACATCATAGTCATGAGTTTAAGAATAAACATGAATAGAATGGGCGTGCAAAAAGTGAGAATGTGTAGTGTCAAGGAAGATGAGTCACTAATTACCAAATAAGTATCCTACCCGTCCTGGAGCCTACATTATAACCCAATAACAAGTCCTATAGTGATCACAACTGAACCATCCGAAAGTGTTAGGCATTGAAATTAAGGGCAAGCATATGGTATCTGTACTTGTAAATCATGAACTTCTTGTGAGCGTGAGTGCTTTCTATTCTCATTTATCCTTGTCCCTGTTCTTATCTTAAAATTGTGTGGGGGACATTCTTTGGTCTCGGTGAGGGCATAATGGTGAATACTCACGTGCATAGATGTTTCTGATAATGTGATGTCATTGATTGAAGCGTCATAGTCAATTCTAATAAGTTATGAAAGAACCTTGTTTTGAAATGAGGAAATAGGGAGTTGACTTGAAAATGCACATGTCGGTAGTGATGAACAAATACTATTGTAGATACTTTTACTTTGTTTTAGTATAGTTGTAGTTTTTATTTTGTAGTGTTTTGTTTGACTTGCTTGAGGACAAGCAAAGATTCTAAGTTGGGAGTGTTGATGTGTCGCGGATTTGTGGCACATTCGACGCCTTTTTACAATGGATTTTGGTTGTTTTCAAGAAAGTCTGGGTCATTTTAATGTGTTTTTGTTGTGTTTTAGGAATACAATATCCCAAAAGCAAAAACAAAGAAAAAATGCCCAGAAATGAAGATTCGACGGTCCGTCGATTGATCGACGGACCGTCCTTTGAAGCGTCGATAAATTCAATTTTCCAATGATGGCCTTCGCTGAAGAGGACAAAAGACGGAGGCATCGACGAAGTGTCGAACTGATCAACGTTTCGTCGTTTGTATCGTCGAACAGATTTGTCAACAAGAAGAGAGAAAGACGGAAGACTCGACGGAGTGTCGACCTGGTTGATGGCACCGTCGACCAGACCATACCACTGAAGAAACAAAAGACGAAGGCATCGACAGACCGTCGAACTGATTGACGTTCCTTTTAGGTTTTTTGTACACATCTGATTTTTCTCCAACATTGAATATTAGTTCCATTGGTGGGTAAGCATTGAATACACCACTTTTGGAGCATAGTGAAGACAAAAAGATTCTATTTCCACTATCTTTATTACACCTTGTAAGCTTTATGTCTCTATTATTGCTTACTACTTTTGTAACCAATATGTGTGAGTAGTTTCTTTAATCAAAGTTGTGGACCCAAATGATGGGTGTTATGTAATGGGTGTCTAACATTGCATATATATATAATGGGTTGTGATGTGTTTTATTATTTCTCATATTCATTGTTAGTTAGTGGTTGCAAACACTTACTTATGCACAAACCCTGGTTTTGTTTGGAAAGATGAACTAGGGTTTGAGTTGAAATAATATAACAAGGACTCGGGGCGCTAACCTTCATTTAATGAACTCACTTAGGGATAAGAAGAGTTCTACTTGGCATTTTTAATCGGTCTTACTTGCAACTTTTCTATATTTGGGAAAATCATGAAAAGAAATACTTTCTAACTACTGAAAAATATTAGGAAGTGCATTAGAGATTAAGTGCATACAAAACCACGACCCATTAGAAATATATCATATTGATACCCATAACATAACATCTAATCACAGCGGGGGCACAACTTTTAGTTCTTCTAATCCAAACAAATTTCAAATACTTCAAAATAGCGAATACAAACCAAAACCCTTTTTCTACACTAGTCGGAATAGAACTAAATTCTTTCGAGATTAGTAAAATATATGATTAGTATTTATTTCACACTTTATTTCCTGTGGGATTCGACCCCAACCTAGTTGGGTTACTATATTTGACACCGACCGCCTTACGCTATAATTTATGCGTAATTTGAGTGTATCATGCATCCGCATCTCGGATAACGCCTCCTCTCATCCATCTCTGTGCGTATGGCAGCGCCACATCAATATAGTCGAGCGGAGGGTCAGCAGCTATGGGCTGAAAAGGTCTCATCCTAGTTCACACCCATATCTAAAAGGGTCATTAAAAAATATATTTTAATTTTATTAGTCGTCGTTTCAAAAAGCTATATTTAGAATAAAATTACACATACTTAAATATAATACCTAGAGGAGCAAGCAAAATGCAGCGACATCGGTCCTCGCGCCCATAGACGCTCAATAGAATCCGCGATACATGAAAGCCAGAACAGTGGTGCCCCAACTGTAACATCCCCACTCGCCCAGATGCTCCTGAAACGGCAAATACCTCAAGCTCACATGGGAACCCAATGTGTTCGGGAACAAAATGCCCCCAAATATGACAAGAAGGTACAGACGAGCATGGCGGTCAACATCAACCTGAGGTATGTCCTGTGTAATCGGATGTTGCATGTCTACAAGGCGCAAGTGAGTGAAGAGGGAATGCATCGACAGCCGACTCTGTCCCCATATATCACGTGGCTGGGCTCGAAAGCAGTGAGCCTAGTCAACTCCTGCCGATACGACGGCATCTGCTGAGGCTCCTCAATATACAAAGCACATCCATTTACCTAGAGATCGTAAATGACCTCTACGTCCTGAAGTGTAATGGTGGCCCTACCAATGCAGAGATCAAATGTATGGGTCTCCGGTCGCCATCGCTCAATCATGGCCGTCATAAGAGCCCTGTCATGCTATACGCGACCAGCAGCGACGCAACGGTAGATAACGCCCTGATATAGTATCTCTAAGACGCGAAGATGTAGGGGCCGAGCTGCTAAAATATCCCGTGCTTATTCCATAAACCTAGGGCGGACCAAACGGGTGGGTTCTACATCTGAATCCCATACTAGCTAGGACCTATGCTGTTGTTGTAGATAAAGTACCTCTGGCTCGAAGGGCCCCGGATGAAGGGAGGAGGGATCCATGGAGGTGTCGTATCTGTTTTCCGCTTTTTAATTAATCATTAACATGTAATATTAATTATGTAATCTTTTATCGAAAAATTATACTCCCTCTGTTTCAATTTGTTTGAACCTGTTTCCTTTTTAGTCCGTGCCAAAATGAATGACCTCTTTCCTAATTTGGAAACAAATTCACTTTATGAATGATTTACAGCCACAAAAATTTTCAAGGCTTATTTTGAACCACAAGTTTCAAAAGTCTTCCCTCTTTCTTAAATGTCGTGCTCAGTCAAATGGGTTCATATAAATTGAAACGGATGGAGTACTAAGGATGTTCAATTATACTAACTAACTAAGACTTTAACGGGAAATTATATTAACTATTTAAATTTGTGAATTAATAATTGTTAATCAATTATTATACTAACTACAATTAACTAACTAATATTACATTAATGCTATTTTAAATCTTAAACTAAGGATGTTCAAACCTAACCTAAGGATTAAATACAATTAACTAACAAATATTATCTTAAGGATATTAAGGTTTAACTAAGGATGTTCAAACATAAACTAAGGATGTTCAATCCTAAATTAACAAATATTTCATAAATAAAAATATAAAGATTAACAATTCATTATCATACAATTAACAATTAGCTAGAAAATAATTAATAAATAAACAATTAATTAATGAAACTATTAACAAATATTTAATAACTAATTAATAAATAATTAACAAATAAAAAATTAGCTAATCCGACAATTAAGAAATACGAAATAAATAATCAACAAATAAACAATTACCTAACAAACAATTAACAAGTAATTAATTAAAAAAAAATAAAAAAAAAACGAAAAAAAGGTGCAATGGACTGCCCATTTGCGGACAAAAAAAGTGTGCAATTTTTTTTTCATAATCCGCAACTATTACACAACAATCATGCTTAGGATAGTAATGTTATACCCATTTTAACCAGGGTCAAAATAGTTTACAACATTCCGGTAATTCCGGGGTTAATTAAAGTTATGGAGTCGCCACCTAATTATTTATGGTGAATTAAGGCACCTAAAGTTTATTAAAGTAATTGTCTAAAGTTACTCCGTTTTAAAATCTACAAAATCAAAAGATTCTAGGCAAGGATTCAATTAATCCAAAGAGAAGGTATTAAGCATCCTTTAAGATCCATTAAAAATGGTTAACCGAACGGACTTAAAGTTAATTAAAAAGGTTATGTGTCAAGTGTAAATATAAGTAGGAAATCTTATGGTATTTAAAAAATAACTCATAATTAGATATTTTGAATTATAAAGCATCGACAAACATTATGCTGAAAAATGACTAAGCAAACAAACTGTTTTAACACGATCTGGGGCAAGGTTAGAAGCAAAATCTAATTAAGACAAACGAGTGTTGACTTATGCATTATTCTCAAGCTTTAGCACCTTTGAAAATTACTTCTTTTAAAGAAAAGACCATTTGAACTTGAAAAGAGAAAATAAATATTGAGTTGTTGATTTTTAGTCTTTAAACTTAAGTCATATTCTATGTGACGAAGAAAATATTATAGCTACTGCCTAGGGGGTTAACAGAAACTCTAAATAAGGTCCAGCTATTATTTGAATCAGTAAACACATAATTAAAAATTAAACGTTAGTCACACTAACACGAGTAGTAAACAAGCAGAAGCAAAAATAATCCACAGCCAACATCGACTCTAAACAGAAAGATCAGATTTTTTTTTTTGGTTCGCTTTTAAGCGATGTAAAGCCGGGAACGAGCAAGCATGTACGGGCTCCATGTGATAGCAGCGTCGTTGAGTCTCAAAGTGAAACTCTTCGGCTCCAGTGTTCATGCAAACAAAGAAGGAAACGGGAAATAGGAATTAAAAAAGAATAAGATAATCCTTAATAATGTACAAAAATAAACAAGACAATCACATAAACATTAGACCAAATTCTCTATCACGATAGTATGAAATTTGCTGATCAAGACATAACTCCAAACATTAACAAATATGGTAAGATGAAGACACTAATATTCATTTTCAGACAACCCTATATGTATCCCTTTTGTGACAATATTTAGGCAGATGATAAACAAGGAATTGTACAGTTATATCCCTAAGCCATGAACAATATTCCAACTTGTTAATTTTAACTATGACTTCGTGGGTTATGAAACAAAAGCCATTAGACTAACAACTCCATATATCTCATTTGAACATTAGATAAAGAAAATGATATGGCTTATGAACATGATATCCAAAAACTAAGACATGAAGGACTTTCTCAGTAACCTTTTAAACATAATATGGCCAGAACGTAAAATTTTAAAAGTATGAACTCTACCCAGATAATACAAAAAAAAAATTAACTCATGCTCTCTAGCAAGTTATCAAACACAGAACCTTCAGTCACTTTATAAATCCTAACTATGGCATGATAAACATAGTAAGCTAGTAGATGAATACAGAATATCCGTTTAGATCTAACCTTTTTGTGGTGCAGTGAACTAGGACGTCGGGGCCTCGAATCGACTCTCTCGTTATGAACAGATCGGAACCTCGACACAAATAATAACTCTGTTACGGCTAGAGTCTACCGAAACAGAAAGGAGAAATTCTTTGAGTTTTAGAGATGACAACCGGAGGAAGAGTAGTGGTATATTTCAAGGTGTCGAACGGCGGCTCAAAGTTCCTTTAAATAATAGTCTTGACAGTAAACTATGGTAAATATCGAGTAAAAAAAAAGGTCCTTTCGACTAAGAGTTAGAGATGTATTTATAAAAGAAAGGTAGGGTTTATGCAATGATATATTTTTTTAGGCGGGATTTTGAGTGAAAGCTGTTTGAATTTTGAACAAAGCTGTTTGTATCTCTTAACAATGGATTCTTCAGACAGAGAAAAGTGTCTTGTCCTCTTGTGTTGACTCAATCGTTGAAGATAGGAGAGAGAGAAGGACTTTGAACGTTGAGATAAAGAGAGAGGTGAAACTTGGATGAAAATGGGCGAGCAAATCTTGTCTGCTTGAGGAAGACATTGGCACTTTGCTCAAAGAGGGAAGGAATTAGTGTGCGGCTGTTTGAAAATGAAGAGACTAGGTTTGATTTAAGTGTGGGCTAGGCTGATCGAATTAGTTATTGGGCTATTGGTGGACAAATTTTAACATAACATGTGGGCTAAAGATCTGGTTAGCTTTGGGCTTACTTTGGTTGTGGCTTGCTGATGGGTCCATGTAATGGGACATTTTGGCCTATTTTAGGATTTAAACCTCTTTTCCTTGTATTTCTCTGAGCTTCTTTATGTTAAGAAAATGAATATTGTATATATGTGTGATAATAATAATTTAGCAATTACCATTAATAAGATGTAATCTAACATGATAATCTTATTATTAGTAGATAAAATATAAGTAAGGTAGTAATATAGTAAAAATATTATCCGGATTATATGTCACGACCCAACCGGAGGGCCATGGGCGCCCAGAGCTAACCCACCGGGCACCTCTCGTCATACTTCCACAATCATATATAGGGGAGCCACGTGGCCTACTTATAATCTCTATGCATCAATAATACACTTTCCATCAGGCTATGGCACTTTTATAACATCATCAACAACTATGCTCATATATATATACGCAAGACGACAAGGCTATCAAAATAATATACAAAATATGAGCCGACAAGGCTAAGAGACATCTAGCTATACACAATTGTCTACGAGCCTCTAGAAAGAGTATGTACCATCATAAAGACGGGACAGGGCCCCGCTATGCCCATATATGTACACAAAAGAATAGTACCAACAACTGCAACTCTGAATCAAATGGAGCTCCTCTAAGCAGTCTCTGGATGAGCAACCTAAGGATCAAGTCTATCTCCCTGTCCACCTACAGGCATGACGCAGCGTCCACAAACAAAAGGACGTCAGTACAAACAATGTACTGAGTATGTAAGGCATAAGCAATAACATAATAATAGCATGGAGGATAACATGAGATAGAAGAGCCATGAGATAGGACAGCTATATATACCTCTTGAGACATTCATCATATTTACTTACCTGTTTTCTAATGGAAACCTTCCATACATACGCATACATATATAGTAGTACCATACCCGACCATGTAGGTTCGGTGTCATACATACTCGACCATAACAAGGCTCGATGTTATCCGTACCCAACTTTAGTCGTATGCTCACAGTGAATATCATACCCGGTCATACAAGCACGGTGTTACATAATGGCCATACATATATAAATACATAGACACATAGGAGTACATAAGTATCGTCAACATCATCATCATCAATATATCTTTCTTTAGAGGGTCAACTATCACAGGATGAGGTCAACGATATCATAAGAGTATCAAGACTTATGAGCTTTAGCACTTCTAGAAATGGAGGCATCATAGAAGACATTATGGATTTCACATATGTGTATACAACAATGGAATCATGCCTTAAGAAAGAAGGGTTAGCTTTGCATACCTTTACGTCTTCTTAACTACTTAACGTTCTTCTCCAAAGTTCGAAAAAATCTACATTTAAGAGGATTCATACCGAGGTTAGGTCTTAAGACAACCTATTTCATCGAATTCCACTATATTACAAAACAACTTCCAAACAATCATAACAACATCCACAATATCATAATCAAGTAGTTATATTCCATTAAGTCTCAAAATTCATTCTCATAATCAATTTATATCAACAACTTCACATCAACCCTTTGTACACTTGTATACAACACTACCTTGTCATCATCATTACCCTTCATAACAAGATTACACTCATAACATTCTAACAATGGGAACTCAAGTTAATTTACTACTCAGAATATCATTAAATCTATATTTGAACTTCATCTTCCACTTTCTCCCCTCACTCAAGTTGTTCAATAACCAAGCATACTTAATAACATGAAGTAGACATGAAAAGTAACCTTTTATCATATAAGAATGAGCTTTGGATCAAGTTACCAACTTGAATGAAACCCCTACTTTAACACTAAAGAAATTCTTGGATCTTACAAACCCTAATGAGCATTTCAACACTTGAATCCCTTGATTCTTGCCATTTGATCTTTAATTTCTCTTGGGTTTGGTTGGGTTCACTTAGGAGAGGGTTCTAGAGCTTTCAAGAGTTTGGAAAATATGGGAAAATGAAATAAATGAACAAGGGTTGGTCATATATACCTAAAAGGAAATCTGTCCCGACCCGGATCTACGACCAATTATACGGACCGTACAAATTATACGGTCCATATAAATGGACCGTACAATCCCACCAGTGGTTCACCCTTTTCTGGAATTGATCTACAGTGGAGGTCAGCCAGATATACGGCCTGTAGAAATTATACGGTCCGTATATCTGTCCGTAAAATCCACTTTTCCCCGAAACTTATTCTCGTCAATTCGTTCAACCCTTAATCTTTCCAATACTTACTAAACATGAACTTAACCCTCTATAGCTATAAGAAAAACCCGTCCAATCTCATTTAACCTTGATAACCCCCTTATCCAAGAGTAGAACCACGGACTTATGACGAATCTCAAAGTATAAAACCACGAGGTGTAACATTATATCTTATGATTAATACGTAATTAGTAGGTAGTGATGTACGAGGTATTACTATATAATAATAATTTAATAATAATAATAATAATAATAATAATAATAATAATAAGATAAGATATTTAGTTTATTAACAAATATTAGAAGCTCAAGAAAATGAATTGGAATAAAGGAGGGACAAAATTGGGTGTCAACAAGTAATATATTTAACAATGCAATAAAAAATTCGTAGTGAAATACCTAGATTGAAGGTGGTTTTTAGTTTTTGAAATCGAGTTCTACGCTGCTTTGTTCCAAAATCAAAGTTTTGAAACTTGTTCCTTGCCTTGAATATACCAAGAATATTGACTTTCGGGTTAAAAATAAACACGAAAAGGATGTTTTTGAATGGGGGGACCACGGATTTTTGGTTGGAAATGGCGTTTTATTTTTTTGAAAAGCTTGGGGGGACCGTCGGGTGGGGAAGTCGAGGGTCCCTGTTTTTATATCCCTATTGCGCACTAATTTAATGCGCAAAAGGCGTTTTGGTAACTTGTTTTTAGTGGGGTATTTAGATACCTTTTGACACTTTTTAGGTTATTTAAGTTGCGGACTCTATATAATATCATATCCTAGTGCTTTGCGAAAGCCACCTAATAGTCAGGAGAAGTCCCTTGGAAGTTTCAAAGAAATTGCGGTGTTTTTTTTAGTTAGGATAGGTTTAACAGATTGTACAACCACTAAGGTTTTCATTTTCATTTCACAGGATAATCGTTGAGCGCTTCCAAGAAGTTGAATCATTAGTGATTTAAAGAAAAAATTTCACTCCAGAATTCACTGATGACTTCCTAGGTATATTAGTATGTGAATCCTCCACGGTCTACATAAAGCTACAACACCTTAATTTATTTGCAGTAGGCCATAACACAACTTTGTTCTGCTGTAATCTCTCTTATAGTGTGCATCTAATAAAAGTAGTTTCTGTAAATCCACTTGGTGGATGGTGACAGAGGTGAAATTGTGGTTCTCGACCTTTATTTATCTATTGTACTACTTCCATTTGTTGTATTCTCTTTACATAACTACTGCAAGAATGAAGTGAAATTGGCCCGGACATACAACAGACATATTCCCCCTTTTCCCACAAACTTAACCAGTTTTTTTTTCCACCCAAAAAGAAAAAAAAAAGGTGAAATGAGTGTGGCATCCCCAACAATTTTACTGCATAAATCTCTTTTATGTGATGTGAAACACCAACTTAATTAAAATGTATAACATACAGTGCTTTTAACACTATCATTACGAGAAACAGTATCAGAGATATCATGTTCGATTATTGCAGTTATTATGCCTCTCATCTCATGGCCGGAAATCAAATAAAAATATTTTCCAGAGATTAAAAGCAGTTTAAAAACAGTACTACTACTTTGGCCCCTACTTGTCCAAAAACCGTTCGTTCAAATCTTTTTTCCGAATAATGTAGCTTTTTCTTTTCTCCTATTTACTTTTGCCATGAATTAATGATAAAGACACTTCTGAACTATCACTTTTTTGCGAGTTTCACACCCCAACTATAGATATAGGGGCAGACCCACATAGAGCACTGTGGGTGCTTTCGCACCCATTGACCTCATCGGAGCTTAGATTTACTTGTATATAATCTAAGGCAAATCCAGGATTTGAGCGCGACGGGGCACCTTTGCCTTTAAATATGCTAACTATTAGTGTTATTTGTCAAAGTTCGGCGTGCAACTCTTTAAAACATAACGACTATAATAACTTATCAGCAAAATTTTAATATGATTGATTATCATCAATTTGATTTTAATATAATAAATATCGTCATTCATCATGCTTAAACTTGACTCAGCTTTATATTCTGAACAACAAAAATAAGTTTTTTTTTTAAAAAAAAAAAGTAAATTTCTTTGCAAAATCGGTGCTAAGAGGAGACATTTGTTTTAAGCCTATTTTAAACTTCAAAATTCTCTTTTTCTTTTCAAACAAAACAAAGTCATTTTGTAAACATATATTTAATGTAGGTAACAAAACATTATTACTAAATGGACTCCTAAGTGGAAGTACCTGAAACTAAGTTTTGAATTAGAAGAAGTAAAAAGAAAAAGAAAAGCATAGCAAAGAAGCTGCAGTTGAGTTTAAGCAAAAAAAGAAAAATAAAAAGAAAAACATAGAAAAGATGCTATAGTGTGGTTTCAAACCCAGGTTATCTGGGTGCTAAATCTTCTGGCAGACTGCCAAATCAGTGTGCCCACTTGGGCCTTCTGTCTTTCAGGGGTCACGAAATATATCTAACTATCTCTGTGTATATACAGATATATATAATATATATACAGAGTTTTTCCGAGGTTTGGGGAGACACGTGCCCCCCAACCCACAACGTAGGTCCGCCCCTGTATAAAATCCAAGAAAAATGAGGTATTATATAGATTCGCTAAGCGCCCGTTGCAGAAAGACGTTGGTGGTTGCTTTGGTTTAAGATCGGAAGTTAAAGTTATTACTTGGCAGAGATTGGGATTCGAACCTTCCTTAGAGCATCTTATTTTGTTGAAACTCTGCTGATTCGGCTAATTCAATAGCATTTTCTGTTTAGTGTGCTGGGTTCTTATTTCTCTAGTTTGTTTGTTTTTTTGCTTTTTTGTTGCAGATTCTTCTTTTTACTTTTTAAGTAAAATTAATAATGCTAGTGTTAAGAGAGTATTAATTAATTTGACTTGACCCATGTGCGGCAGAAGGCCATACAAGCATAACAAAAGTATATCAGTGAAGACCAAATACTGTTCAGGAGGATTGAACAATGGATCTCCACCAGGTTCTAAACGGCTTAAACACTTGGTCGCAGGATTGTGTTGATTCAAATGAATTCAACTCACGTATAGAATTGGTTCTTCACTTTTTTAAATGATACCCGCCTTTATACACGATATAATTTTTCGACAAGGCAAATTTAGTTGACCCCTTTGCTCTAGGTAGATTCGCCCTTGGCATCAAAGTCCCTTAGTCTTCCATCTATTGTCCAAATGTGAACACAATAGTTTATCTTTTCTTGCCGATTTGCCTTTTTGACTATCATCCTTTGTCATTAAAGGCAAACACCCGGGGCATTAAATATTATACGCCACTTACTATCATCACTTATTTATTAAAACACATCTCAAAGCTGACTAGGTCAATTATTAG
This sequence comes from Lycium barbarum, assembly GCF_019175385.1. Classification (NCBI taxonomy): domain Eukaryota; kingdom Viridiplantae; phylum Streptophyta; class Magnoliopsida; order Solanales; family Solanaceae; genus Lycium; species Lycium barbarum. The sequence goes on along the minus strand of NC_083344.1, from coordinate 110,573,813 downwards.
TTGTTACCTTTTTCTACTTGAATTACCACCATCTACTCAACTAGATGTGTTTTAATACATAGATGGTGATAGTTCAGGTAGGAAAAGGAACAACTGATAGGGTATGAAACTCGTAAAAAGGTGATAACTCAGGTATGTCTTTGGCCATTATCTCTTTTGTCATTCAAGATATTAGTTCTGAGTCCATTACTCATAAGTCACCCAACTATCCAAAATTATCTTGTAAAGACATGTTTCTTTTATTTATAACAGAAAAGTTACTCAACTATGCTTACATCACTCAGAAAGTCACTCAACCGGCAAAATACCTATTTTACCTTCTATATTATCAACGTTTTTTTTTTTTTTTTTTTTTTTTTTTTTTTTTTTATACCTTTTCAGCATTATTTTCTCTTTTTAATCTATAGTATGGACTTACCTAGAACAAATAAATCATATTTAAAAAGTAAAAAAAAAAAGTCAAAAGTAAATTTTAAATATATATATTATGTCGGGATAATAAAATAACCGCATAATATAAAAATATGGTTGGAGTAATTTGTTTATATCATTAAATTTTATAAAAACGACAAAAACTAAAAGATGTATCTATATAATTCAAAGAGGATTAAATGTTGAGGATTATTTTAATCCTTATATAATAGCACGATTAAAAGGGCGGAGTAATGATATGTGATGTGCCGCGGATTTGTGGCACATTCGACGCCTTTTTACTATGAATTTTGGTTGTTTTCAAGTAAGTCTGGTTCTTGTTAATATGTTTTTGTTGTGTTTTAGGAAAACAATGGCCCAAAAGCAAAAGCAAAGAACAAAGGAAAAATTAGCCAGAAATGAAGAATCGACGTCCCGTCGATCAGCCGACGGACCGTCCTTCGAAGCGTCGATAAGCACGATTTTCCAGTGATGGCCTTAGTTGAAGACAACAAAGGACGGAGCCATCGACAAAGCGTCGAACTGATCGACGCTTCGTCGTTTGTGTCTGCAATCAAGATCTGTCAACAAGAAGAGAGAAAGACGGAATACTCGATGGCACCATCGAACTGGTCAATGGCACCGTCGAATGGATCACATCGCTGAAGATATAAAAGACGAAGGAATCGACGGATTGTCGAACGATCGAAGGTCCGTTGATCTTGCGATCAGGGCAAATTTTGTCAGTCGCTGTTGTGCGTTTTTGGAGCCTATTTAAAGAACATTTTAGGTTATTTTTGGAGGCCAGTTTTCTACTGTGCACGTGAACAAAGTTCCATTGGTGGGTGAGCATTGATTACTCCACTTTTGGAGCTTAGTGAAGACAATAAGATTCTATTTTCCATCATCTATATCACACTTTGTAAGCCTTATGTCTCAGTTATTGCTTACTACTTTTGAGCCCATTATGTGTGAGTAGTTTCTTTAATCAAAGTTGTGGACCCAAATGATGGGTGTTATGTAATGGATGTCTAACATTGTGTATATATATAATGGGTTGTGATGTGTTCTATTATTTCTCACATTCATTGTTAGTTAGTGGTTGCAAACACTTGCTTATGCACAAACCCTAGTTTATTTGGAAAGATTAACTAGGGTGTGATTTGAAATAATATAACAAGAACTCGGGGCGCTAACCCTGAATTAATGAACTCACTTAGGGATAAGATGAGTTCTACTTGGCATATTTAATCGATCTTACTTACAACTTTTCTACATTTGGGAAAATCATGAAAAGAAATACTTTCTAACTATTGAAAAATATTAGAAAGTGCATTAGAGATTAACTGCATACAAAATCCCGACCCATTAGAAATATATCACATTGATACCCATAGCATAACATCTAATCACCGCGGGGACACAACTTTGCTTCTCCCAATCCAAACAAATTCCAAATACTTCAAAATAGCGAATACAAACCAAATCTCTCCTCTATACTATTCGGAATAAAATTAAAGTTTCTAGAGATTAGTTACATAAATAATTAGTACCTTTTTCTCTCTATATTACCTGTGGGATTCGACCCCAACCTTGTTTGGGTTACAATATTTGACAACGTCCGCTTTACGCCATTAATAGGTGTAATTTGAGCGTATCAAATTTTGGCGCTGTTGCCGGGGAATACGGTTTTGAAATTGCTGATTGTTGTGTACTCTTCTTTAAAAAAAATTCTATTCCATCACACCTTGTTTGCTATTGTGGTGAACCAGGTGAACATGGCAGGAAGACAGAATCGAAATCAAGGAAACCAAGGTGGACTCCAAGTGAACCCACCTGCACCAGAAGAGGATGAAGATGAGAATATATTTGCGGAATTCATCAATGAAGCTGATTATGCTTCTGCTGTGGTCCCTCCTAGGACTAGAAATGCTACTTTCAAAATTGATAGTTCTATCTATCAGCTGCTGAAACTTGAAGGTTATTTCTGAAATTCTTCGGAGGATTGTCCACTCTAATATTTGAAGAACTTCCTGCATGTGTGTGCTCAACAATCCCAAGGTGTTGTTTCTGCTGATGCACTTCGGTTACAGGTCTTTAAATATTCCTTGGTTGGCCAAGCAAGGGAATGGTATGAAAAGCTTTCTAGCAATTCTATTCACACCTGGAGCGAGTTAGCCAATACATTTTTGAAGAAGTGATTCCCACCAAGCAAAAAGGCTGAACTTCGAGATAACATCTTTGAGTTCAAACAACTTCCGGGGAAACAATTATATTCGGCATGGGAGCGTTTCAAGTACTATCTAGCTCAATCTCCAACTCATGGGTTTCCGGATTCTATTCTCACTGAGAAGTTCTACAAGGGATTAGATACAATGAATCAAATTGTTGTCAATACTGTAGCTGGGGGATGCTTCATGGACAAATCATTTGTTAACATCACCAGGTTGCTCGATAAGCTCACCACCCACAATCAAGCTTGGCATTCAAATGATAGTGAAATCTTGTCATATGGTAGTCCCTCTGTTGCCGCAGTGGCCAAACAAAATCATGAGCGAGATTATGCTTTTGCTAATTGCAAACCACCATGGATTTTCTGTCAAAGAGGCTTGCGGAGAAAGAAGCTAAAAGTGTGAATTTTGTTGAAGAGATGCCATCTCATGCTCCCGGAATGTACCAAGTCTCGGAGGAAACTTATCTAGAATGGCAGCCACAACGTGTGGATGCTAATTATATCGATAACTCTCAAGGGAATTATCAAAAGCAATGGAGAACCCAACAACAAAGCAATCAATACGGCCGAAATGAATATGGTGGTTCGGACATGAGGGATTACAACAACAACAATTATGGTAATCGGAATTCCAATGCCTATGTTCCACCAAAGGGTCGTTCTTCCAAATCTCAAAATTGGCGAGAGGGTCCTTCCAATGATCAAGGGACCTCTCGAATGGAATCTATGATTGAAAAGATATCGGACAACCAAAATAAGAGTGACAAGAAGATGGAAAATTTGACCGAAGTGGTAGGCTCTCACACCGCTTCGATTCAAAAACTTGAGTAAAAAATGCGAGATATTTCTAGTGAGCAACATCAACCACAAAGAGGGGGCCTTCCTAGTGACACAATTCCGAACCCAAGGGATAGTGGAGGTGATCACATTGCCTCATGCAAAGATATTTCTACTAGAAGTGGAAAGATCCTTAATGCGGTGAATCAGAGAGTGGTTGAACCTATCATTGTCGAGCCGATTGTTGATGAGGTTATTAAGGAAGAAATTGAAGAAGAACTGGAGGCACCAATTGAAGTGCCTATTATTGTTGAGAAAGAGAAGGAGGCACACCCTATTGTTCTCGAGGGTGATGAGGTTCCAAGTATTGAAAAAACTACCGGGGTAGCACACAAAAGAGCAAGGCCACGGGGGCAATTAAACCCTTGACTCAAACATATAAATCTCCTCCCCTGTTCCCACAAAGATTGATGAAAAGAACGGAGGATGGCAAGTGCCAACACTTGTACGACCAATTGAAAGGGTTGTCAATGAATATCCCATTTCTTGATGCATTCTAAGAAATGCCGGGATTTGCTAAATACTTGAAAGACTTGTTGACGAAGAAAAGACCAATCAAGCATGATACGGTGGGAGTCACCCACCGTGTGAGCGCTATTATTTCATCATCAAAGGTTGAGAAAAAAAGAGATCCCGGGGCTTTCACTATCCCTTGCACCATCGGTCAACATGATTTTGCTCGTGCTTTATGTGATAATGGGGCTAGTATTAATTTGATGCCACTAGCCATCTATAAAAAATCCGGGTTGGGAACACCTAGACCAACGAGCATGCGTCTCCAAATGGCTGATAGAACCATCAAAAGACCGGTAGGGGTTGTTGATGACGTCCTTGTTGGAGTGGGGGAATTCTTATTGCCGGCAGATTTTGTCATCCTTGATTGTGCGGTTGACAAAGAAGTCTCAATTATCTTGGGAAGGCCATTTCTTGCCACCGGGAGAGCTCTAATAGACTCGGAAAAGAATGAAATAAAATTCCGGGTCAATGATGAAGAGGTAATTTTCCAAGCTAGCAAGGGGTTAAAATTGCCTAGTGCTTATGAAAGAATTTCGGTCATTGATTCTTTCGATGTGGTAGACGAAGCGGTGGATCATAAGTTAGAGGAGGATCACTTTGGTGAAACACTTTCGGCTATTTTGGTAAACTTCGAAGCGGATGACATGAAGGGGTATATTGAAACGGTTAATTCTCTTATTGGTCGGGGTTCGTATTCATATGAGCCAAAGAAATTATCTCTTGATCTTGATAAAAGAACCACTCCTCCGGCTAAGCCTTCGATTATTAAGCCTCCAAAACTTGAGCTCAAACTACTTCCCTCTCATTTAAAGTATGCTTTTCTTGGCCCAGATAATACTTTACCGGTTATTCTCTCATCTTTGTTAAATGAGGAACAAACTCAAAAGGTGCTTGAAGTGTTGCGGGATTATCGAAGATCTATTAGGTGGACTATTGCAGATATTAGGGGGATTGCCTCTGGTATTTGTGAACATAGAATCGAACTTGAGGAGGATAGTTCACCAAGTGTAGAGCATCAAAGAAGGCTAAACCCTCCTATGCAAAAAGTGGTCAAGAAGGGGATAATCAAATAGTTGGATGTGGGTGTTATATACCCAATTGAAAATAGTCCATGGGTTAGTCCAGTGCAATGTGTGCCAAAGAAGGGGGCATCACTGTTGTTCCTAATTTCAAGAATGAGTTAATTCCTACAAGGACAGTTACGGGATGGCGAGTGTGTATGGACTATCAAAAGCTCAACACCGTGACTTGTAAAGACCACTTCCCTATGCCCTTTATTGATTAAATGCTTGATCGGCTAGCCGAAAGATCTTATTATTGCTTTTTGGATGGCTATTCGGGGTACAATCAAATTAACATTGCATTAGAGGACCAGGATAAAACCACTTTCACTTGTCCTTATGACACTTTTGCTTTTAGCCGCATGCCTTTTGGCTTATGCAATGCCCCGGCGGTTACGCCTTATTTTGAACGGGTCCAATATAGTTTGCAACTTTCCGGTTCTTCTAACTGGTATTAAAAGGGTTAGTGTCCCCACCTTATTTTTAAGGAAAAATAGGAAACCTATATGTATTTGTGTGTCTACTCAGTTTTTAGTCCATGAAACATATGAGATTCTAGATAAGGGTTTTATTTACCCCGAGGGGAAGGTATTAAGCATCCCTCAGAGCCTGTCCGAAGACAGTCCTTAAACTTAGTTTAACTGAACACTAGAGGGGAGTTATCTATTCGTTTGTCATTATTATTACATGTTTTCAAAATGTTATGACTTTATGAAAAACTACACTAGGTGATAATATACTAGGTATATACAGTGTATAAAAAATGTATTTATATCAAGTATTCATAAAGAATGTATAGTAAAAAAGACTATATAAAAGAGTATAAAGAGAATGTACCTCATAAGTATAAAAGTATATCTGTTAGTACAAAGAGTATATATATGTTAGTGTAAAGAATGTGCAACTATATTAAGAATATATTAAAATATAAGACTATGTAGAAAATAAACATATCAAGGATATAAAGAATGTGCATCTATGTAATGTGCGTCTATGTATATTAAAAGAATGTATGTATATTAAACATATAAAGAATATATTTCAAGTGTAAAAGAGTGTACGTCAAACCTAAAATGTATAAAGAATTGTATAACTAGGTATATTAGTGCATAAAGAATGTAAAAAATAATTTACGAGTATTCATTGGTGTAAAGATTTTATATAACGAAATTATTCAGAAAAGTGAAGTTTATTTGACTTGTTTCTACCATTTGGTTAAAAAAAGTGTTTGTTTAATGAATATCCTGTCAAAAGAATAAGGAACAAAATAATTGTAAAAAGTATTGGTAAAAAACAAGTATAAGAAATTGTGGCTAAAAAATGAGTGAAAATGTGTAATGCCTCTAAAGAATAAAAGATTTGTAAATGGACGACTTAATATTTGCCTAGCGTCAAAACGTGGATTTAACTTAATTAAAATATGTATTAGTGTACACGAAATAATATAAAATGTAAGTTGTATTAAGAGTGTATAAAGAATATAAAATAAAGGATGGACTGCTATTTTTGCCTAATCGTCAAAAGTGTGAATATATTTAACAAAGTATTTATACCAAGTCAATTTAATCTAGTTATTAAAGTATTGACGGCCTAAGTCTTGCCTAAAGCGAATGACAATTTTAAGTTTAGCAAACAAGGCGACAAGTAAATAAATATATCAACCCGTCATTCCAAAAATAAAGTTTTCACTATACTATGAGTTTATGTTTTGTACAGTTATATAAAAAGAATGCGGAAAGTAAATACAAACCGTGATTCGATGAAATCTTCGGGTTCCTTCCGAGTGTCGTCTCCGGGATGTATCTCCGGGTACCTGTATAAACACTTAGTAAAAGTGTTAGTAAGAGAATAAATAACTATAGAATGAATTAAAGAAATAATGAATAAACTTAAAATTTAAAAAAAAAAAAAAAAAAAAAAAAAAAAAAAAAAACCCTTCTTTTGTACAAGGGAGGCCTTGGAAATCGACGGAAATTTCTTCATCGGCCATTTGGGTTTAGTATTCTCCCAAATGAATTAAAAAAAAGGGTAAAGTGTTCAACAACAGTCCGCCGAGAGTATTTTCCGGGCGCAAAACCAACATTTATTTAGAAGAAAAAAAATGTGCTAAGAATAGTTTGAAAATGAGCATCACAGTAGCAACGAAGTAACAATAGAGTGACAGAATCAACAACCTAGCAACCAAGCTTCTAGCTTGTTGCCGGAGAGTCATCGGAGTTTAAAAAAATGACCGGAGCAACATTTCATCAACATGGAGCAGCGGCTAAAAACAGATCTAGAGCGACACATAAACATATGGCTGACAAGATAAAATTTAAACAGCAAATAACCCAACAGAAACTTAAAACAAAAGTTCATAACAATTGGCCATTTGAGTTGGGTCATCTCTGTTACGCCAAAAAAAAATGCAGCAAACCAACATAAAGGTGCAAAAAAAGAATCAGTCTAACACAGCAAGCAAACATATCCCAACATGCTCGTATGAAAATTTACAAGAACATGGGGGAGCCGTGGGAGAAGACAACACAGTCACCGGAAAATTCAACTCCGGTCAGATCTGAAACGGGACAAAAGGATTGCCTGAAAACGCAAAAAATAGCCCAACAATAGCACAACAAACAAACACAATTATATGTATACGAAAAATGTATAAAACACAAAACAAACGGGAGTCGTCGGAAATGGTGGTGGAGCTCGGAATGGGAAAAGGGCTATTTGGTTCGTGGTGTGAGGAAGAAGAACTGGACTGGTGGTTGCTCGCGGTGGAGCTGTTTTGTTTGTTGGCTGCTCTGGTTCACCGGAGATTGAAGCTCCTCACCGGAGCAGTGACGAGGACAAAAAAACGGGGAGGCGATGGTGTGGTGGTTTGCGGTGGAGTGGGTGAGAGAGAGGGGAAGACGAAGTGGTGCAGTGGGGTCGTGGAGTGGTGGTGTGCGAGCTATTTCGCGGCTGCTCCAGTTCACCGGAGCATAAAGGTCCTCACCAGAGCAGCAAAAAAATGGAGACGAAGGGGGCTGTGCGGTGGTTGTGGTTGTTTAGTGAAGGTGTGATGAGGAAGATGAAGGGGTGCAGCGAAGGGCTAGTGGTGTTGGTGTAGAATTCCGGCGAGCTCGTCGCCGGAGAAGATGGTGGAAAGGGGTAGGGGCGGCTATTTTTGGAGAAAATGAAAGAGGGAAACTTTTTAGGATTTCTTTAAGAGTGAAGAATTAAAATTCTGAAAATTAGAGTGTTGTTTGTTAATTTAGCCCCCTCCCTTTTCTTATAATATCAATGAACACCCTCTTTTGTTCAAAAAATAAAAGAATGCACCCCCTTGTCCCCTTTACCTCTTTTTAACTATTGTTTAAAAATGTATTAACCAATGGATCAAGAACCCAACCCATCACCTCAAATGTCAACTTTTAAAAAGGTAACGAGACCTTGACTTGATTGAATTTTTGCTCAGCGTTTAAAAATTAATTGCTCCGATTTTTTCTGCACTGACGGACTGTACTAAAATATAGTTAATTAATACATGTGTAAGTATAAAATGTAATTATTAATGTATAAGATATGAAAATGTATTGCTATAAAATTAAGAAACAATTATTAATTGCACAAAAATATTAGTATTGCGCTGTATATGTGCAAAATAATGATTCTTGGAAAACAATAGTAAATTGATAAAATTCCTAAAATAAGGATAATCATCAATAAATTATCGAAAAATGTAAAAATGTGTAAAAAAAAATGTATTTCGCGCTCTTTAACGAATCAGGGCCCCCCAAAACGTTAATTTTAAGCACGTCGAGCCAAAATTAGGTGTCAACAGCTTGTCCCTCTTCGACCGGAGACGATAAAAGAGTTTTCGGACGAAGACGTTAACGTGTAGCCTATTTTGGCTCGACAAAGAATTGCTAAAAGGATATGTACGGAGAAAGAAGCCAAACGTCGATAGAGCTTTGACAATACTCTCAGTCCGTTGGCAGGGTTGTGAGAAAAAGAAGAATGATAAAAAGGGAAGGATTGTTCAGGGGCGAAAAATATTCGCGTACCCACGCCGTCGCTTCCAAAATTGCCCCAGTGTCGAGCTACGAGACGCTGGGAGGGTGCAAAATTGTATACTTGCTGGGGAAAGAATGATTCTCGCCCCGATGTGACCGAACTCTGCATAGAGCTTCCTACATATCTCGTCAATCACGAGAATCGGGTCAATATAGTTCGAAATGTGGTAACTAATAGATGTTGTGGCAAATTTTGATCGTCCGATCAAAATTTTGCCCCAGTGTCGTTAGAATGGTCCTAGCGAGTGTAGGACGAAGAATGGTCGTGCTCGAATTCGATCTACCTACATATCCCTGAAATGGGAGTCAGATCGATTGTAGTTCGGGAAAATGATTTGGGGAGGAAAATGATGTATTGCTATAGGGGTGACCAAACTCAGAGCCATGGATTAAAATGGACTACAAAGTTGTATGTCGGGACCCTGATGAAAACATCGGGTTGTGTGCCAAAGCTTTGAATGTAAAGGGATCCTGGATTGTGTGTGAGGACCTTGATGCATACTCTGGTTTGTGTGCCGGAGCCTTGAAATGAAATGAAGACTCGTGTTGTGTGCCAAGATCCTGATGCATACTCTACTTTATATGCCAGAGCTTTGAGATGGAATACCCGTATTTGAAGGTGAGAGCCTATAAAAAAATTAAAAGACTCGTATTAGAAGGTGGGTGCCTGACAGAAAGTAAAATACCCGCATTAGAAGGTGGGTGTCTGACTGAAATTAAAATACCCGCATTAGAAGGTGGGCGTCTGACTGAAATTAAAATACCCGCATTAGAAGGTGGGCGCCAGACTGAAATTAAAATACCAGCATTATGAGGTGGGCGCCTGGACTGAAATTTAAAATACCCGCATTAGAAGGTGGGTGCTTGAACTGAAATTTAAAATACCCACATTAGAAGGTGGCGCCTGAACTGAAATTAAAATACCCACATTAGAAGGTGGGCATCTGAACTGAAATTTAAAATACCCGCATTAGAAGGTAGGAGCCTGAACTGAAATTTAAAATACTCGCATTAGAAGGTGAGCGGCTGAACTGAAATTAAAATACCCGCATTAGAAAGTGGGTGCCTGAACCACATTAGAAGGTGGGCGCCTGAACTGGAATTTAAAATATCTGCATTAGAAGGTGGGTGCCTGAACTGAAATTTAAAATACCCGCATTAGAAGGTGGGTGCCTGACTGAAATTAAAATACCCGCATTAGAAGGTGGGTGTCTTAACTGAAATTTAAAATACACGCATTAGAAGGTGGGCGCCTGAACTGAAATTAAAATATCCGCATTAGAAGGTGGGCACCTGAACTGAAATTAAAATACCCGCATTAGAAGGTGGGCGCCTGAACTGAAATTAAAATATCTGCATTAGAAGGTGGGCACCTGAACTGAAATTAAAATACCCGCATTAGAAGGTGGGAGCCTGAACTGAAATTTAAAATACCCGCATTAGAAGATGGGCGCCTGTAAAAATGTACTTGAAATGAAATACCCGCATTAGAAGGTGGGAGCCTGTAAAAAATGTACTTGAAATGAAATACCCGCATTAGAAGGTGGGCGCCTATAATTAATTTTTTTTTTTTGTTGATGCATTTTTTGTTGTTTTTGTTTTAAAGAATATTGGAAAGTGAAGAAAATCCCGTCTTGACTTCAGTTGGTACCAACAATTAGTTTTGCGCATAAGAATTCTATCAGTTTCTTCCCAGCTAACCGAGATTGACTTCGGGATAGTTCCTACAGCTTCAAGTGGTACGTCAGACATACCTAAGTATCGACAAGATTTGTTCATCTTGCTTCAAGTAAAAGTTTTGAACTATACGTATCCTCATGTTTCAAGTGCCCTCACAAGAAAGAAAGTCCCTTTTTCACACATATTCAGTATTTCTTTAACTTTGCGACGTCTAGAGAAGTATACTCATACTCAGAAAGATGCTCAATGCATGCACTTGTGATACCATAGGCTTGGCCGTCATGTAAGTATCCACTAATGTGAGAACCCTTAGCATAGGATCACGTAGGGCTTGTTATCGAGTTGTAATGTAGGCTTGGGAAAAAGGTAGGATATCATTTGGGTAAGGAGTGACTAATCCTTCCCTGAGAGTTGCACTATGTCTGTGCTTGGTATTTGTGTGCTCTGACGCTGATTTGCTTCGTTTTGTTGTCCTTTTTTTTTTTGTACTTATGCGACTTCTTTGGAAAGTTGGAGCCCCTTTTTTTTTGGAGTTCGGATTGTACGCCGAGACTCTTTGGGGATTAAGAGAATGAACCTGGGTTGTACGCCCGAAGTCCTGATGTTAATATCGGGTTGTATGCCGGAGTGTGAAAAATAAAAAGGAATAACGGGTTGTATGTCCGAGATCCCGAAGGACTGATTTTTTTTTGTGGGCTCCTTCTTGCTTTGGAGGTCGTTCTTCGTCTTTGTTTTTCTGGGACTGTTGATTTTTTTTTTTTTTAAGCTTCAGCTTAGATCTATATCCGTGGTTGCACGTTTCTAGTGCGCTCAGGGAGGTCGGGAAAAGAGAGGGATAGTGCGTGCATGCACTCAGAAATGATATAGGCTTATGATGTTGTTGTCAAAGAAAAGGCTTTAGGCTCAAAGGGGGAATACTAGCGATAATGTCATTTGGTAGGCTAGAAAGGCTCAAACGGGTCAAAAAAGGCCTACGATCCTTTCCTATACCAAGTGTTACTCATAATTTCGCCTCAACAGACATTCAGGCCAAGTTCTAGATCACAATGCAATGCAATTGAATGTTGTCTAAAGCTCACCACCCAATGCACATGAAACAATGAGGTTTTGTTCTTGTCTTACAAGCATGCAAGAGAATTTTTCAAGTGTCACTTAAAGCGTGAATGAGAGGTACCAAAAGAATTTATGGTTTACCGAAGTCAGTCCTCTCCATCATATTGATTGTTACTTTTTTATTTCCTATGCACATTCCTAACTGTGTTGGTACCAACCAAGTCAAAAGATATGAATCTAAAAAAAAATGTATTTTTTGAATAAGGGTTACCGAACCCAATAAGGGTTGCCTACGTATCTCATCTTTGATGAGAATCAGGTGCGCGTATTTCGTTCACAGAGGTAAGAACAAAGTATTTTTTTTTATTTTCAAATAATTTTCGAACTTTTTTTTCTAATTTTTTTTTTAATAATGAATACCGAACCCAGAAGGGCTGCCTACGTATCTCATCAAAGAAGAGAATCAGGTGTGCGTAGTTCTTGCAGGGAGGTAAGAATAAAGAAAATATTTTTGTGACTCTCAAATAAAGAATTTTCTGATTTTTTTTAAGGAATACCGAACCCAAAAGGGCTGCCTACGTATCTCATCAAAGAAGAGAATTAGGTGTGCGTAGTTCGTGCAGATAGGTAGGAAGAAAGATTTTTTTTTGTGGTTTTCTAAACAAAAGGTTTTTTTTTTTTTGGTGATTTTATAATAATGAATACCGAACCCAAAAGGGCTGCCTACGTATCTCATCTAAGAAGAGAATCAGGTGTGCGTAGTTCTTGCAGCTAAGATATAAGAAGAGGTGTCGATTGAAAGCGGAGTTTTGCAAGTACTCCGACAGATGGAAAAAGGGTGTGTTGATCGTAGGCACGATGCTTTGAAAATTATCCAGGAAGGGACCAATCGTAGGCTCAGAGCTTTGAAAATACCTTGACAGGCGGTCAGAAAGAATGAGCTTATCGAAGCCAAAGCTTCGAAAATACTCTAACAGCGGCTGAGAAGAAGGATGTCAACCGTAGATGGAGCCTTGACATTACTCCAGTACATTGACAAGATGAGAAGGTCGGACGTTGGAAGAGCTTTGAGACTACTCTGCATCCATTGGCATGGTTGGCTATGAGGAAATGTCAACGTCGGCGGAGCTTTTAAAAAAAATCCGCATCCGCTAGCAAGGTGATAAGAGTGAATTCCGACCTTTAAGGAGTTTCTAAAAATACTCCACGCCCATCGGTAAGATTGCAATGATTGGGTACCAAACTGTTTGCAGAGCTTTGACATTATTCCTTGTCAGTTGGCACGATTATTGTATAGTTGAGGGGAGAAGGATTTACATGTGTTGAACCCTTGGGGTTGAAAACTAAACACCGACAAGCCAAAGTTTCACGGCCTGCGATGCTTGGAAGAAGAAGAAAAGCTTATACCCCATATTTTGGGACCAAATCCGAGTGATGGTTGGAGTAAGCCTGGTATTGGCGCTGTTGGATTTTGGATTTCAAGGGTTAATTGACGCTCTTAGAAGCCTCTTTGGAAGAGCGTCTTTGAATTGCTCCAAAATAATTGTCCCAGTTTTTTATTCCGGTGAATTATTTTGAAACAGTAGGGAGACCGAACCCTTATTGAGGGTTGCCTACGTATCTTGTCAGGACAAGAATCAGGTCAGACGTAGTTCGGCCAGATACAGTGTTTTATGTGATTTGTATGATTTTTGTGAATTGGTGGTTGTATTGAAAAGAAGTGAGGCTAAGAACAAGAATTCGGATCTGGAAAAGTGTGTTCCGGAGATGAAAAGAATGTACAAGGCCGTTTTGTATTAAAAAAAGAATGGTAAAATCAAAACAATGGTACAAAGACCGGAAATGGGTATGAAAAATTTTGTGGCTGTGACGGTGGTCGTAAAGACCAAAAAATGGGTATGAGGGTTGAAAAGGTTCCAAGCTCAACACAAGCCAACCAAAATTGTCTGATAAAGCAGACGAGGCGGAAGAAGGTATGTCTAGTATATATGTACAACTAAAGAATGTCTAATAAATACAGTATGTGAAACAAATAAAGAATATGTACTATGTAAAGAGCATGTAACAAATAAGAATGTGTGACAAATAAAGAATGAAATTAATCCGGCTAGAGCAGTGATCAAAATTATACATACAACGGCCTAAGAATTCTAAGAGTAGATTCACCTAAGCTGATAAAGAATATTCGGACAATTACAAAATGGCAAGTAGTAAAACTAGCCCACCAATCTCTGAAACTAAGGAGTTTGAAGAAGGTTTGGAGGAGCGCAAAGCACAACTCGCGTGCACAATGTGTGTATGTGTACGGCCAAAGACTCAATTGAAAGTGCGAGGACAGTATAACGAAAGCAGTAACATGTAATGTCTTCAAACAAATAAGGAACACGAGTTTGGCTTTGCTCGCGTCCTTTCAAAGATAATATTGTAGCAGTTCATGATATATATTACAAGTAATAAAAATAAAAACAAATAAATAATCACATATACCTCAAGTGCTCACTTAAACTATGTCTGTTAAGGTCAAAACCTAGGTAATCCACAGCAGAGTCGCCATTCTGTTACGCCCTATTTTGAACGGGTCCAATATAGTTTGCAACTTCCCGGTTCTTCTAACTGATATTAAAATGGTTAGAGTCTCCACCTTATTTTTAAGGAAAAACAGGAAACCTATATGTATTTGTGTGTCTACTCCGTTTTTAGTCCACGAAACATATGAGATTCTAGATAAGGGTTTTATTTACCCCGAGGGGAAGGTATTGAGCATCGCTCAGAGCCTGTTCGAAGACAGTCCTTAAACTTAGTTGAACTGAACACTAGAGGGGGTTATCTATCCGTTTATCATTATTATTACATGTTTTCAAAATTTTATGACTTTATGAAAAACTACACTAGGTGATAATATACTAGGTATATACAGTGTATAAAAAATGTATTTATATCAAGTATTCATAAAGAATGTATAGTAAAAAAGAATATATATATATAAAAGAGTATAAAGAGAATGTACCTCGTAACTATAAAAGTATATTTGTTAGTGTAAAGAATGGGTAACTATATTAAGAATATAAAAAAATGTAAGACTAGGTAAAATAAATATATCAAGGATATAAAGAATGTGCGTCTATGTATATTAAAAGAATGTATGTATATCAAACAATAAAAAATATATTTCAAGTGTAAAAGAGTGTACGTCAAACCTAAAATGTATAAAGAATTGTATAACTAGGTATATTAGTGCATAAAGAATGTAAAAAATAATTTACGAATATTCATTGGTGTAAAGATTTTATATAACGAAATTATTCAGAAAAGTGAAGTTTATTTGACTTGTTTCTACCATTTAGTTAAAAAGAGTGTTTGTTTAATGAATATCCTATCAAAAGAATAAGGAACAAAATAATTGTAAAAAGTATTAGTAAAAAACAAGTATAAGAAATTGTGGCTAAAAAATGAGTGAAAATGTGTAATGCCTCTAAAGAATAAAAGATTTGTAAATGGACGACTTAATATTTGCCTAGCGTCAAAACGTGGATTTAACTTAATTAAAATATGTATTAGTGTACACGAAACAATATAAAATGTAAGTTGTATTAAGAGTGTATAAAGAATATAAAATAAAGGATGGACTACTATTTTTGCCTAATCCTCAAAAGTGTGAATTTATTTAACAAAGTATTTATACCAAGTCAATTTAATCTATTTATTAAAGTATTGATGGCCTAAGTCTTGCCTAAAGCGCATGACAATTTTAAGTTTAACAAACAAGGCGACAAGTAAATAAATATATCAACCCGTCATTCCAAAAATAAAGTTTTCACTATACTATGAGTTTATGTTTTGTACAGTTATATAAAAAGAATACAGAAAGTAAATACAAACAGTGATTCGATGAAATCTTCGGGTTCCTTCCGAGTGTCGTCTCCCAGATGTATTTCCGGGTACCTGTATAAACACTTAGTAAAAGTATTAGTAAGAGAATAAATAACTATCGAATAAATTAAAGAAATGATGAATAAACTTAAAATAAAAATAAAAACCCGTCTTTTGTACATGGGAGGCCTTGGAAATCGACGGAAATTTCTTCATCGGCCATTTGGGTTTAGTATTTGCCCAAATGAATTAAAAAAAAGGGTAAAGTGTTCAACAACAGTCCGCCGAGAGTATTTTCCGGGCGCAAAACCAACATTTATTTAGAAGAAGAAAAAATGTGCTAAGAATAGTTTGAAAATGAGCATCACAATAGCTACGAAGTAACAATAGAGTGACAAAATCAACAACCAAGCTTCTAGCTCGTTGCCGGAACGTCATTGGAGTTTACAAAAAATGACCGGAGCAACATATCATCAAAATGGAGCAGCGGCTAAAAACAGATTCAGAGCGACACATAAACAAGTGGCTGACAAGATAAAATTTAAACAGCAAATAACCCAATAGAAACTTAAGGCAAAAGTTCATAACAATAGGCCATTTGAGTTGGGTCATCTCTGTTACGCCAAAAAAAAAAGCAGCAAACCAACATAAAGGTGCAAAAACGAATCAGTCCAACACAGCAAGCAAACATATCCCAACATGCTCATATGAAAATTTACAAGAAACACAGAACATGGGGGAGCCGTGGGAGAAGACAACACAGTCACCGAAAAATTCAACTTCGGCCAGATCTGAAACGGGACAAAAGGATTGCCTGAAAAAGCAAAAAATAGCCCAACAGTAGCACAACAAACAAACACAATTATACGTATACGAAAAATGTATAAAACACGAAACAAACGGGAGTCGTCGGAAATGGTGGTGGAGCTCGGAATGGGGTGGTCCTTGACTTGATCGAATTTTTGCTCTGCGTTTAAAAATTAATTGCTCCGATTTTCTCTGCACTGACGGACTGTACTAAAATATAGTTAATATATACATGCAAAAGTATAAAATATAATTATTAATGTATAAGATATGAAAATGTATTGCTATAAAATTAAGAAACAATTATTAATTGCACAAAAATATTATTATTACGCTGTATATATGCAAAATAATGATTCTTGGAAAATGATAGTAAATTGATAAAATTCCTAAAATAAGGATAATCATCAATAAATTATCGAAAAATGTGTAAAAAATATATTTTGCGCTCTTTAACGAATCAGGGCCCCCCAAAACTTTAATTTTAAGCACGTCGAGCCAAAATTAGGTGTCAACACCGGCTACTTTCCAACGGTGTATGATGTCTATTTTCTCGGATATGGTGGAAGATTTCTTTGAAGTCTTCATGGATGGCTTTTCAGTTGTTGGTGACTCTTTTGCGAATGTCTTGCCAATCTCGGTAAGGTATTGAAGCGGTGTGAAGAAACCAACCTTGTACTTAATTGGGAGAACTGTCATTTCATGGTGAAGGAAGGGATTGTCCTTAGCCATAGGATTTCCGAGAAGGGTATTGAGATAGACCAAGCAAAAGTTGATGTTATAGCCAAGCTCCCTCCACCTATCTCTGTCAAAGGAGTTCGTAGCTTCTTGGGACATGCCGGCTTCTATCGGCAGTTCATCAAAGATTTCTCCAAGATCGCCAACCCGATGTATAATCTTCTTAAAAAGAAGCAAAGTTTGCGTTTGATGAGAAGTGCCTTAAGGCATTTAATGAGTTGAAGGAAATGCTCACCGCTACTCCAATTATTGTATCTCCGGATTGGTCATTGCCATTTGAGCTCATGTGTGACGCGAGCAGATTTGCTATTAGTGTGGTGCTTATGAAAAGGCAAAACAAAATCATGCACCCAATATATTATGCTAGCAAGACCCTCAATGGAGCTCAAATGAATTATACCGTCACCGAGCAAGAAATTCTAGCCATTGTCTATGCGTTTGAGAAGTTCCGGGCCTATTTACTTGGATCCAAAGTGGTTGTTCATACGGATCATGCGGCCTTGAGATATTTGATAACAAAGAAAGATGCAAAGCCGCGGTTGATTCGTTGGGTATTGTTGTTGCAAGAGTTTGACTTTGAGGTCAAATATCAAAAAGGTTATGAAAACCAAGTTGCGGATTATCTATCTTGACTTGAGGAAGCTGGGAGACCGAGTGGAGATCTTGAATTAAATGATGTTTTCCCCGATGAGATACTCTTGGTTGTATCTTGTGAGGTTGCTCCTTGGTATGCAGATATTGCCAACTTCTTGGTGATGGGTCTTATCCCCGACGACATCAAGGCTTATCAAAAGAAGAAATTTTTGAGAGATAATCGTCAATACTATTGGGATGAGCCCTATTTATTCCGCACTTGTGCCGACAACATCATTCGGCGATGTGTGGCCGAATCCGAGGCCATAGAAATCTTAAAAGCTTGTCATGACTCTCCCGTGGAGAGTCATCACAGTAGGAACCGCACAGCGGCTAAAGTGCTTGAATGTGGCTACTATTGGCCCACCCTTTATCATGATGCAAATTTGATGGTGAAACCTTGCGACCAATGTCAACACCAAGGGTCAATTGGGAGGAAGCACGAAATGTCAATAAATTTTGTCATGGAGATTGAGTTATTTGATGTGTGGGGCATCGACTCTATGAGCCCATTTGTGAGTTCTCGTAGTACGCGATACATCCTTGTTGCGGTTGACTATGTGTCCAAGTGGGTCGAAGCTGTAGCATTGCCCAACAATGACGGCAAGAGTGTCACCAATTTTCTCAAAAGAAACATATTCACAAAGTTTGGCACTCTAAGGGCAATCATTAGTGATGGTGGCACTCTCTCCCCATTCACTTCTTTCAAAATTCTCTCTCTCTCTCTCTCTCTCTCTCTCTCTCTCTCTCTCTCTCTCCACCTCTCCTTCCCTCATAACCATTACCCACGTCCCCCTCTCTTCACCACCCCACAACCATCGTTCCCCTCCTGCCTCATTACTCTGTCCCTCTGTGTGTGTCACCCTAGTAGTGATTATTCGTGTGTTTTTCCTTCCTTAAGGGCTGAAATCAAATCTTCTTTCCATTTTAAGGTATGTGAGTTCGTGGATTGTTTTCTCCTTTGTTCTTGCTAGTTGTTTGCTCTCATTCCATGGCATGTTTTGATTATTTTGCTTACCTTCCAATTGCTCCAAGTTTTTCTATTATTTCGCCTAGGATGCTCAATTTTATTTTATTTTTTTGCTGGGGCTGGTTTGTTTTTGGATATTGATTCATTGGTCTTTAGCCGAGTCGGAGGGCATTACGACAAACACACCTCATTCATGAGATTGTTGTTGTTTGCCGGACACCTGTTTGATGAAATGCCAAAGTGTGGCGTTGTGTGTAACGATGGCTTGGAGGGCATTACGACCACAGAGTTGTTTTGCCCGCTAATTGTTTCCCCTATTCTAACCCAAGCCAACGTGGGGTGAAGTCTGAGTAACCCCAAACTACGTGAAGATTTGCACCACAGCCAAAGGATTGTATTGAATTTGTTAGTAGCAGCCTGCGAAATCATTCGACGCTCAGTTTGACGGTCCGTCGATTCATTCGACGGACCATCCTTCTCAACGTCGAATGAGCCCTCTCAGAAGTCATAACCAAAACAAACTCGACGGGGCGTCTTTCCCATTGTCTTTAAGTTGCAAATTCCAGTGGCTAATAAGAGACCAACGATGAGATCGACGGCTCATCGATCGATTCGACGAACACTTCGACGCTCAGTCGATCTGTTCGACGACTCTTGTAGCAAATCGACGAACCGCTAGCAGCTTAAACATTATCACATGTTTTGTACTTTTGTCTGGTTTTGTTATATTTCTATGGTTGTCTCAACAACGAAAGGTGTTCTTTTTGCAGGTATGCCTCCAAAGAATCCAGTCAAGCTGGGTGGTGGTCCCAGAAAAGGCCAAGGTCGGGAACAAACAACCCTTAATCTTAGGGATGAACCCTCCGACTCTGAACGTCAAGCGGTGGTCCCAACGACTAGATTGAGGACACAGAACACCACTCCCCGAGCAGCATCACCCACCCCACTCTCCTCCCAGTCTGCAGAGGGGGCTTCATCCTCCACATCCGCTGGTGCTAGCGAGGCAGCAACAGATCAACCAGCTGCTCCTGAGCGAAATTCAGATGAGGAATAAGAGCGGCTGCGGCTACAAAACATGGAGGTAGCTGCAATCCGATTCCCCTATGAGGGGTGCCGAAAGTACTATATAAAGGGGGAGACTACAATCAGCGGGGGTAATCCGAGGAGGAATATTCAAGAAGAAGAACAAATCAGTATGAGCGGCTTAGAGAGCTGCCCTCAGATTACTGATGTCATCCAGCACTATCATCTTGAGGCATTCACACAGCCTCCAGGGGATTATTGCCCGACCATGGTTCGGGAATTCTATGCTACCTACAGAGTGATGCTAGAGCAGCTGCACAAGAACAAGAGAGCTTTGAAAGCCGCCCCTCCATTAGACACAGTGTATGTTCGGGGAGTCCATGTTGATATCTCAGCCCGCACAATCAACAAGTTTTATTTTGGTGATGACTTCGTGGCACCGACCATAGTGGAATAAGATGATAAGTTTGAAAAAAGGGCTGAGCAATCTGTAAGGGAATGGTTTGCGACGGTGATAGCTAGAGGGCCGGCGGACCAGGCCCCATGGGTCAGAAACTTGGCTGCCAAAATACATAAGGCGGATATCAGCTTGGAAGCTAAATTTTGGTGGAATTTCGTCATATATCGGGTTCTGCCCATGGGAGCAGATAACATAATCACGTCGGACAGAGCATTGGTTGTGGCTGCCATGCTATCCAGGTACCCATTGAACTTTGGTGAATTGATCAGTAGAGCCATTCGGGCACGTGTACCACAGGAGGCGACAGCCTTGATATTACTGTGCCTTATCACACAGTTGTGTAGGTTGGCCCAGGTGAGGCATAGTGATACATTTGCAGCCACTCTCCCCGCAACAAAGGTGTGTGACATCACACAGAGTAAGGATGAGACCTTCCGTACATCTCAGGCCACCAGTACTTCATTGCTAGATATCATGGATGAACAGACTGAGCATGTTATGGATTCAGTACCACAGGGCACAGTTGATATGGGCACGGAGGGACTGTCCACAGCAGAGGCCTCCACACCATCTGTAGTTGATGCTATCCCTTCTTCAGAGGCACCACCTCGGCCTGCTGTCCCATCTTCATCTCTTATTCCTATGTCAGCCACAGCATCGGCCTCCGAGGATCTCTTTGTCCTCAACATAGCCAACTTTAGAGAGTTTGCCATCAAGGCAGAGCGTGCTGATCAGTAGGTGACCTGGATATTACAGCAGTTGGGTAGGTTTGTCCGAAAAGAGATTGCACCAGAGTTGGAGCCTCTTCAGGAGGCTATGGAGAGGCATCACGCTAGGGTAAATGCGCGACTTGACAGTTTAGAGATGCGGATACTCACTATTGAGAAGAAGAGTGAGAGTGGTACTTCGGGAGATTTGAAGACCGAGCTAGACCAGCTCAGAGCTGATATTAAGGCCCTTCGGACAACAGAGTAGGTTATTGTGGATGACCCGACACCACCTGCACCAATCGCCAGCATTTTAGATTTGATCAGAGTAGTTGACTTGGTGACTGAGGATGAGCCTAGGGAAAGTCGCAAGAGAAAGAGGCCTGACACATTGGCTGATGATGAGGATGAGGGGGAGGATAATAAGGATAAAACCCTGAGCTTCAGGAGGGTTTTCGACAGTCCTGGACACGAGGTCCATCGACGCATCTTCCAGCACTAGCGCTATACCAGCACCAGTCAGGCCTATTACGATAGCTCCTCAGGACCTGCAGCCACAGGGCCAGTAAGCTCCACCTCTTGAGTCCACTGAGCCAACAGTAGAAAGGGTTCCCATTCGCACTGCTGCGGAGGAGACACCTCAGCAGCAACAGCAGGATTAGAGCATCTGAGGTCGGCCCCTCCACCATGGGGTGATGGTATGATTTTTTATGCATTGGGGATAATGCATCCTCGTTAAGTTGGGGTTTTGGGGTAACCTGATGTATCTTGTAGTGTATATATGTGTTAAATCTTGTTTAAAGTAATTGTGACTTTCATGGTTGTTGCATTTTGAACTTATGGCATGAATTTTGAATGAAAAAGGATATTTGTGAACTTGAAAATGGATTGATTTGAAATTGACCCCTCCGAAAGTTTATTGCGTATCGTAAGTTGTAATGAATTGACATGTATGGTTCTTTTTGTGACATCATAGATATTAGAGTGTGTATGAATTGAGTGTTCAAATCCTTATGCCATTATGCGTGTGAGAATTTCTTGTGTTCATTGTTAGCATATGTGGATCTAGAACTTGCCTGGTAGGTTGTGCTATATTTCTTAGGATAGTTGGTTGTGAAGTGATCATAGGTTTTCCTTGTAAATAGTCACGTTAACCTTAAAAAGCCCAAAACCCGTTCTATATGAATATCACTAGTTCCCATGTTGAGCCTTTGACTTTTTCTCTTAATTAGCCGTAACAAACCTTTTTCCCACTTCATGAATTCATTCCATCTTTGCACTCGTTCCCTCCTTGACACTACTAGAGAAAAGAGGCAAATCGCCTAAGCTGGGGGTGGTATATGTGTGAAGTAGAGGA